>NW_017617738.1:910000-1180000 GCF_001879475.1 Ipomoea nil | reverse complement strand
TATATATATATATATATATATATATATAGAGTAAACTTATGAGCCTACAGAACATCCTCCCTTATTCATACGTATCCATATAAATTGTTACAGTCATATTACATACAACAATATTCCTAGCCCAAACCACACACATGTACCCTAGCTACGATAATCTTATATACATCTATGGGTTTTCCCTTAGCGTATCCTAACCCTGAAATATCATTCCGTACAAATTACATCACTCTTATATATATACATACACATGTCCTGAGATAACCATAAATTCTACTTTTCCCCCTCGCATGACCTCCCTGTTACCACTCCTACCTTCCCTAAAGAATTAAAAACTTTAGCCTCATCATCAGGTCATCAATTAATTTAGGAATTAGCAATCAAGGGTCTTCAAATCTAAAGTTGTTCAGATATTCTAGGCTTCTAGAGGTAAAAATTACGCCTACCTAAAACCTAATTACCACCGAGAGAAAACTAATTTTCCTTAGTGCTTGTGTAATTATATTCTGTCAAGATTTCTCAAGATAAAACCTTTAGTACTCGTGAACCTAGGCTATCTTACTCGTACTTATTAAAGAATATTTGTATGCAAATTATTGGTGGAAACTTATATTTTTCATATGTGTTGCATGACAAATCACATAGCTCGCATGTTTATGTCAAAACACACACTTACACACACTCATGTACATATACAGCATGCTAGACAAAAACGGTATGTTATAAGGCATCCCACTATGCATATATATAATATTATTAATTACAAGCAATCTGCATATAAGTGCCAATACTTGTTATGTGATCACCCGCCGTTATCCATGGAATACAAAATAAAGATTCTAATTCTATTGTCTCCCCAGAATTTATTTACCCCATAAGAAGCAAGAGCCTTTCCTCCTAATTACTTACAATCTTTTCCTCCGAATCTAATTTTCGCTATTTGACTAATTATTATATGATTTATGACCTTCCTGAATTTACATGACAAAAATTTGGTTATGCCACGATATTAAGTACGTGAATTTAATTGTTAATCATGCACTAGACTAACATGTGAAATAATACATATGTGTGCTTTATGATTTCCATAGGACTAGTTATTATTTAAGACTTAAAATAGGGCCACATGCCTTCACACTCTATGCCCATAGACTTAAGAAATTGCATGTTTAGCATAATTACGATTGAACACATATAGGCATGCCAACTTGCAAGTTTCGCATATAACATAAATAGTTAATTATCATACATGTTAGGCTTGATGTTTTGTGACTGTGAATATTTGGTATATTCTGCTAAGCACAAAGATTAGACATAGACCCTACATATATGTCATCTAGGCTCACAACATACCACACTACATAATTAAACGGCTGCATCCACTCGTAAATGAGGTTCGCTTGTGTTGATATATGTGCATATATACTTTATAATAATTATGTGGCTATCTGAATCTGCACCCGCATGGTATTTGCCTCTCATTTAGGTACATAAATAATTATACGATCGGTACAACTTGTGATCCTATATGTTAAATCATTATAAAATAATTAAATAAAAATCATGACCATGTGTAAAACTTCTATGTTATGTATTAGTCACCCGTAAAACTTACATATTGTGTGTTCATATTCGTGACCTTGTTATTTGGTGCATTTTGTCAGCACAATAGTCAGGCACATACCCAGTGAATCTATATGTGTATGTGTACATACTTCCCATATAATACTTTCCTTATAAACTACTAAACTAATTCGGGCTCTTTACCCCAAAATGATTACCAAACTTCGGGGACGAAGCTTCTTGTAAGGGGGAGAGAGTGTAACACCCTGTGTTATGCCCTTTAATCCCGAATTAATTATTTCATTAATAAAAATTAAAAAGAATTTAATTTGATTAGAAATCCCTTGAATTAATTAATGCGGTCCACCACGGATCGTGGACCCTTACCTAAACTAGAGTCATAAGCCTATTAGAAATAAAGAAAGCCAACATTTTACTAATCAGATCCTAATTAGGAATCCTAGGCCTACACATCTATTAGGAATAAAGAAAGTATACCTTTACTATTCAGATTATGGTTATGATTCTCTTTAATTAATTAATATGGTCCACCATGGACCATGGAACCTTGTCCCTAAAACAAGTCCTTAGTCCTATAAGGAATAGAATTAGTAAACCCATACCATTCAGACCCTAATTAGGACTACTAAATATATATATATATATATATATATATATATATATATATATATATATATATATATATATATATATATATATAAGGACATAGAAGACACCTAGAAGTCACACCACAATAGATATCACCACACAAGAATTCCCAAGGGACTCCCCACCACCAAGCCTAGGGAGACCAAAACGGATGGAAATCTTAGGGAAGAACCTTAATAGCCAACAATTGATTAATTAAGGCTAAGATGTAACCCATGTCTCAACAAAACCTATTTTCTTCACTATAATCTCCTTCCTTGGCCTCCCTCTATATTCTCGTGTCTTGTTGAATTCCTCTATGATTAATTGTGATATGTTCATGATGATTGATAAGATGATTTATTTGCATTCTTGATAATCTTGATGTTGAAAAGAAGTTCTTGATTTTGATGTGATGATTCTTGACGAATCTTGATATTTCTGGATATTAAAGATAAAATATGATATTGATGATTTGGGTGGGATTAGAGCCCTAGGTTGGATGGGGAATTTGTATTATGATGATCTTAATATATATTTGGGTGGGAATTCGCATGTTCGGGTGTTGTTTATATTTAAAGGTCGTAATAGGCTGAGTCCTACGTGGTTCTTATTTTTGATCCGTTAATTGCCTACATGGTGTCGTTATTTGCGTTTAAAAGTGTCTAAACATGGTTTCGGGTTCCACAAAGGTTCCCGGGATGAATATATGAGAAAAGAGTCAGTGGGGGGTAGGTGGGGGTAGGGGAACCCGCTGCCCAAAGGACACCGACCGGCAGCGGGCAGCCGCCTGCCCCTCGGCAACCCGCTGCCCGGAACAGTGCCCTCTGGCGGGCAGCCGGTGGGTGCCCGTACCCCACCCCAGGTCTTTGGCTTCCCCGTTTGATTTTCCCCGCTCCTCTTGGTGTCCCAACGGACCCCGTTTGTCGTGCTTGAGTCTAGTTGATATTTCGGGCACCATTCGTAGGTTAAATGAGCCTTAGGAATTGCATGCTAGTTGAATTGGTAACCTGTTGACCTAGGTGGATGTTGTATGAACCCTTAGGACTATTCTTAGTAAGTGAATGATCACATGTAAGTTTATTTATATGTCATTCCCCTCCTAATGTGCTACTACGTGCTCCTATGTATTATGTGTTACATGATCTCCCATTTTGATTATAGACCAATTGGATGGTTCCCGGACTATGGTTCGGAAGTCGGTTGAAAACCGAATGGATTGTTCCCGGACTAAGGTTCGGATGTCGGTTGAAGACTGAATGGATTGATCCCGGACTAAAGGTTCGGAAGTGGCTGAAGGCCAATGGATTGTTCCTGAGCTAAGGCTCTGAAGTGGCTAAGGCCAAATTGATACACTTCTTGGGCTGCGGTCCAACTATGGGCCTCGGTGTTATGACCCACCGAACTGTACGCGCCAGGCGGTGTGTATGGCCAATAAGCCGAGGAAGGCTATAGTCCACCGACCTGTGTAATCAGGCGGTGTGTAGGGTTACCGCTGGCTGCGATCCACCGAATGGTGGGACAGCGGTGTGTAGGGCCATAGTCTCTGGGGATCTTCACCCACCGACTGAGTATAGCTCAGCGGTAAGCCGGGCTTGATCCGCTATGGTCCACCGACTGTGCGCATCGACGGTGTGTAGGGTCGTAAGTCCCCCCTTGTAAAGGGGATCACGGTCCACCGACTGGGTGCGTTAGCGGTGTGTCGGATCGTGGTCCGACGTTGAGTTCGTCAGCGGTTCTCAAAGGGTTGGTTGCGATCAACTCCCCTCATACCACGGTACTCAGGTAGGGTGCTGCGGGGCTGCGTTAATGCTATAATCATTAACCCTCATGTACAGGGCATGCGATTGGTCCCGTGGCGCTATCAATGATTATCTGATATGAATGATACTTGAATGATGATGTGTTTGAATTGAATCTGTGACCTTAGATGCATGTTATCTCTACTAAACTGTTTATCATTGATTAATGTGCTTGTCCCTATTTGCTAAGTCTATCCCTGATTTTAAAGATAAAGTCTCCTAAGTATATATCTTCCTGCTTCAAAATGGTTTTCCTATATCTATATCTATATATATACCTATATTGTATTTCAACGCGTTGGAGTGGGTTACCAACATCTCTCGCTGAACAGATATATTTGGCTTTCAGGCACAGATGAGTAGATCCCAGAGCACGCTAGAGATCCGAGGCGTAGAGTAGCTAGTTTCCCTTTCGGCCTACGTGCCATGCTTATGTATTGACATTATTTGAGGAGTTTAGTTAGTTAGCCTGTGCACCTGAGTTCTCTAGCTCAGGTGTGGCATAGCACCCCATACTCTTATGTTTGATTTCGGGATTTAATGAGGATTTACCTTTATTATATAAGTTTTAAAAGTTTCAAAATTTCGGGGTGTTATAGAAGTGAAGCAACATATGTCAATTTGGTTGAGGTCCAAGATTGAGTTTCAAAGAAGCTGGCCAAATAATGGGAATGAGACTTGCAAATAAAAATTGAATTCAAAATTCAATTTTTCTAGCTTGACAAATTGCTTCCTAGTCTCTTGAGATAGTAGCTAATCTTTAGCCCAGTTTTTAGTTATTTCTTCTTTTTAGTTGGCTGAAAATAAGGCTGTCATAGTAGTATAAATAGCCTCTTTATTTTGCTTTGAAGGCAGACAATGTATATGATTAGAAATCAAAGTCTTGCGCCTCATAACGCAAGTTTTCTCTAACTGGGTCCTATGTGAGCTCTTCGACTTATCAAGGAAAATACCAGCATTGTGGCGTCATCCCTGGTTTTTATCGTTCTACAGCCAGATGTGGCAAACCGTTATACACCAAAATCCAAAAACAAGAACTCCTTAATTCCAAACCAACACTCCCTAAACCTGCAACAAACCAACCTGTCAACCGCCTGTTTCTTTCGTTGAAACTACCGTAACTACGCAGACACCAACAGGACTAATCCAAAGTTCCCTCGGCGGCTCGTAGCTTCACTGCGGACTGCCGGTTCGCAACAAGATGGGTACATTGTTGGGAAGACCGTGGCACCAGCTCAATTCAGTGATACTGAGTTGAAAGTTGTTAACCCTCTTTATTTAGTTTGGTATCGTCAAGACCAAACTCTTATCAGTGCTCTCCTTGGGAGTTGCTCTGACGCGATCCAACCGGTCATCTCCTCAGCTGGATCAGCACATGGTGCATAGTGTCATCTTAAAGCGAGTTATGCGAATGCTTCTCGGGGTCGGATTTTATCCCTCAAAGCCAAATTAGCCAAGAATCCAAAAGGTGGTAAAACAATATTTGAGTTTCTTCATGAAATGCGAGCCATTGCCGATGAGTTAGCTTTGGTTCAGAGTCCTGTTTCTGAAGAAGATTTGGCGGTTCATGTTATTACCCAATTGGGTGATGAGTTTAGCTCCATTGTTGTGTTAGATAAATAGAGTGTGTTTGATGATAGGGAATGAGGAAACAGGATCTTAGGCGTGTGATCACTTTCCTATAATCTTTAAATCTCCCTTATATAAAGCAACAAGGTTCAAGATTTAATCTTATGGGATACAAGAAGATGATGAAATTCTTAAGTTGCTTTATTTAAGAATTTCCTGTTAAAATGCAGAACTGTGAAATATCTCAGTTTAATGCAAGTTTATTGCATGTTTTCTTTTTCAGACGTTTCTCCATATATTTATAAATGCAAAATATAACTGTTGGAGAAGTTAAATGGAAGTTAATTATTTGAATTTAAAACCCAACTTCCATAAGATATATCTTATCTGATATATCAAACATGGGAAAAAATTAACAGTATCTTATATATTTTCATAAGATAGGTTCATGCACTGCATACAATATAACAAAGTAAAATATATATATATATATATATATATATATATATATATATATATATATATATATATATATATATATATATATATATATATATATATATATATATATATATATAAAGAATTATATTCATGTAAAAACAGGACTTAAAATACAAACGTGTGGACATTTTTGGATCATTGGATTTTCGATATCTAAGGTTGTGATTAGTTTTTATGTTTTCGTGTGCTGTGTCCGCCTGTGTGCATTGTCGTTAATGGACGTGTGCACACTGGCCCAAATACTGTGGATTCACACATACATACTACGGATCTGTGCACACCTACATTTAGGTGTGTGCAATGTCGTCCACAGATGTGTGCACACTCGCATTTAGGTGTGTGCACAGTATATGTCCACATGTTTGTATTTTAAGGGTGTTTGCATGTGAATGCAACCCTATATATATATATATATATATATATATATATATATATATATATATATATAAACTCATTGCATGTTAACATGCAAAACAAATAAATAAATAATATATATTAATATTTACATGCATGTTGTAGGCACAAACCAAAAGGCTTTTGAAAATGCTTTCGTTAATTTCATTTGGCCGAAAGGTGCAAACCATTTCATGCAAAGATTCGTGTAACTCATAGTTTAAGACGAATTCATTTCGCACTTAACCAACGAAATTAACAAAAGGACCATCAACTTTCGCTAATTCATTTCACGCGTCGAGCACGAAACCAAACTTTCGTTAAGCCTTCACCGAAACCATTTGAATAAATAACGAAGTGTGCATTAATACGAATTTTAACAAATTGTACATCAATTCGTCAAACTTAGATTCGACCATCGAATTGATTAATGCATTGATTCGTTAAAACTAACGATTCGTTAACACCAACAAATCATTAAGCTTCGGTTCCAAATCAAATTTCCCAACTTACTTTCTACCAAACTAAAATAATATTTATATATTCACAACTCCAAATATTATTTAAGCTTTCATGGTAGTCCATCTGAAACATTAATCTCCATTACTATATAAATTTCCAACATGTTGTGGCCCTTCGTGTTCGTGAGACACCGATTGCCTTCTCCAAATTAACAGACGCTCTTACTGATTATGAACGTGTGCTAAAAGCAAATGTTGAAGAAGCACAAAAATTTATTGCTACAGCAAATGTAACCCAAAAACAAAGGCAACAAAACTACACCCGTTAGAATAATAATTCTAACCGAACTTATTCTAATCATGGTGGTAGTTCCAATTTCAGACTGTCTGGTAATTCGAGTAATAATTACAACCGCCAGAATCAAGGAGGTAACCGGAATGGTCGTTTTTGTCGATTCTATGAGTACCCAGGACATGAGGTTTGTTTGTTTCATAAATTACCTAATTATGCAAAATTGCAGTCTTTTGGTTGTTTGTGTTTTCCTTGGCTCAAACCGTATCGTAACAGAAAACTTCAACCAAAATCTGCTCCGTGTGTGTTTCTCGGTTACTCCACTTCCCAGTTAGTTTTTAAATATCTTCAACTAGGTACAACTAGTGTGTTTGTCTCTCGTCATGTTCGTTTTGTTAATGATGTTTATCCCTTTCAAAACACTAACGTAGATGTTTCCAAGACGACTTCTCTTTCTGTTACAGATGTACCTGCTTTTGCCCAGTCACTCTTCCCATCTCGCCGTCCACCGCTTCCAAGTGTGTCTGTTGGTGATACAAATGGTGCGGCGTCTCCTGCTTTGTCAGTACCAGTAGCATCGTTGTCTCCGCATGATGCTGCTATGCATGTTGACTTGTCACCAAATTCTTATCCTAATATTCAATGTGATTTTCCACCAAATTCCCATTCACAGGTTGCGCATCCAGAGAATTCAAATTATCATAGTGAATTTTCACCAAATTCCCATTCACATGATGCGCATCCAGAGAACTCAAATTCTCAAATTGAGGGTCCACAAAGTTCTCATTCACTAGTGCCTCAACAGGTTACTAATTTGCCTTCTGCGTCTACAAATTCATCTTCGTCGATGTTGGTCACTGCTCAGCCAGGTTTGTCTTCTTCCTCGTCTCCACACAGGTCAGTTTCAAGAAATTTCTTTATCCACTTGTCTTTCTCGTCCTGTTCGGCAGCGTCGGCCTAATCCTAAATACTACGACGATGCTTTTATTAATTCTACAACTTTGCATCCTATCTCTTCTGTGATTGAACCGTCATCTGTTGCTCAAGGTTTTAAAGATTCTTCGTGGCGTCGTGCTATGTTTGATGAGTAAGAGGCTCTCATGCGTAATGGAACTGGGAGTTGGTACCTCGGTCTAATCACACTCCTATTTCCTGTAAATGGATGTTTCGGGTTAAACGGAAATCGGATGGCAGTGTTGACTATTTTAAAGCCCGTCTTGTGGCTCGTGGTTTTTTACAGGCACCTGGTCGTGACTATTTTGAAACATTTAGCCCAGTAACTAAGCCGATGAAAATTCGTCTTGTTCTCTCTCTTGTTTTATCCTCTAGGTGGGTTATTCGAAAGTTGGATATAAATAATGTGTTTTTAAATGGGACACTACATGTGTAACACCCCCGATTTTCATGCCATTTTAAAACTTAAATACTTAAGGTAGGATAACTAACATATATCATAAAACGTAAGCACATCGGAAGTCTAATATCAAAACGGGGAAACCAAGGAGTGTTATGCCACATTCACCTCAACATGAATGTACAGGCAAGTCTAAACCATCAAACTAATATGTTCAACAACTGAGGCACACATGCCAAAACACTAACTACATTGTTCAAAGGAGCTAAACTACCAATGGCTAACGCTCTCGCCATGTCTACTCAGGACCTGTAAAGCACATAAAGAAAGAGGACGACGCCCAGTCAGCGAATATTGCTGGTAACCCATCAATACGCGTTCAATATCATATATAGATATTATAATACAAAATCATTTTTGAAACGGAATACAGTATATATCAGTTCAAAGTCAAAGAGAGAAGTCAACCGTAAAGACATTATTTCACTCTCAAAGAACAAGGGAAATCAACATCCCGAGACCACATCAAGACAAGAACATCAACAGTACGACTCAACACAGCTCAAGATGTAATCTACTCATCACAAAGTAGGAAAACATTAAGGCAAAGACAACAACAACAACCAGTACAACTCAAGGCGTACTCTACTGATCACAAACTAGAATACCACTCAACATGCTCATCAGAAAAGAATAGACATTACTCATTGGCACTACATGCCACCGTGACACTTCATGTCACAAGTTCTAACCTTATGCCCTGTTCCAACCTTATGGCTACCCCGGCCTTATTACAGTTCCAATCATTACCTCCAGGACCCCTGTACTCCAAAGTCCAACCTTATGCCTCCGAGGACCATCGTCCCCACTCCGACAATCTCCAACATTTCCACTAATACATAGTACACGAGGGTACCATTCATTTCAATCACACAACCACCAATCACATGAGCCTGAAGCCCAGTTTACAACTCCAATATCATTTCATGGCCACTACGAGGACCACATCTGTACCTTGGTGATTAATGTCTCATACCATTAACCGTGCAATCAAGGTACAGCCAATACACAAGCTTTAATCACAGGAATCAATCAATGGATCACAGCAAAGATATGAAGCCATACTCAATCAAGGAAGGATTACAATCCGACTCAAAACAATGATCAACACAAGTTGTCATTCACAATAGGAAAGAACAAACCGCACACACTAGCATTTCAACGTCAAACTAGCATGCTTATCAAACTGGTAAACTAAACATAGTTCCGAAGAACATACAAGACTCATCATGGTTCAACGAATCACAAAGTTGAACACTTAGCACGATTCAAGACACCAAATCCCACAAGGATTCCTAACATACCGTTCTAGACATACGAAACATCAAGAAGACACTCAAATAGCCCAACAAAACAACATCGGGAAGTCAAAACATCAATTATCGAGTCAAAAGAGTCACGGGGAACAAATCCCCAAACAACACCAAAGGTGTACCCTGCGGGTGGGGCCACGGGTGGACCACCACCCGTGGTTCCGCCCGCGGGTAGCATTCCGACATGCCTTGTACCCCGCGGGTGGGGCGGCGGGTAGGCCACTGCCTGCCGTTCCGCCCGCGGGTACCAACCCTGTACCAAAATAATCCCTTCGGGGGTTTTCAACACCAAGTCCAAATTCAAGTCCAAAACACCCAAAATCTCACAAAATACAACAATATGACTTTAATTAAAGGAATAGCCAAGCAATGGCATACAAGAACCCTAATAACAAGCTCTAGATATGCATTCTCACAAGACAATGCATCAAAACTCACATTTCATAGCAAAAATCACAAGTAGAAGTCAAGAAATCATCATATAGGTAAGAAAATAGATTTTGTAATGCATGGGTTACCTCTTGTAGCCTAAACCTTCACTTTTCACACCCTTAAAGCTTCTCATAAAGCTCTCCTTCAACTTCAACTTCAACTTCAAGAACACACCAAAATACAACAAAGATTCTACCTTTTAGAAAAGACACCTAAAAAGGTATTAAAACACTAAGGGATCAAGGATCTTACCCTCCCTTATGCTCAAGGTCAAGAAAGTTTGAATCTTGGAGACCAACTTGAAGAATCTAGAATTGCCCGAAACATGGCTTGAAGAAGAAGCTAACAATTTTTCTAGAGAGAAGGTGGAGCTTTTGTGTTTAGGGTGTTAGGGAAATTAAATGAAGGATGACTCTAGGTTAGCTTGTGACACAAACATAAGGTGAATAGTCTTCTTTGCCCTTACTAAAGTGAGAAGTGTAAGGACACAAGGGAACAATTCATAAAGCATAGAGTACAACCCATTGACTTGGATTGACTAGTCAATTTCTAGTCCTCCGACTATTGAATTTTCAGGATTTTAGGAATAAATTACCAATTAAGCTAGGATTTGTTATCTAATTAATCCTTAAATAGAATTTGGATTTACGGGTTGTCACAACATGAAGAGGTTTATATGGAGCAACCACCGGGTTTCCGTGATTCTCAGTATCCTGGCCATATTTGCAGATTGCGCAAGGCTTTGTGTGGTCTAAAGCAGGCGCATCGTGCTTGGTATTTAGAGTTGTCATAATTTTTTATTACCTTTGGTTTCAAGAAATCTATTTCTGATGCTTCGTTATTTGTCTATCAGTTGAATGGAATTGTGATTTATTTCCTAGTATATGTTCATGATATTGTACTTACTGGAAATAATTCAGCCTTTTTGGACTCTTTTGTGCGTCAATTATCTCCTTGGTTTTCTCTTAAAGATCTTGGGCTACTAAGTCACTTTTTTGTTGTAACATGCAATATACATACATTCTTTCTCCAAGCTTTGTTTCTATAAGACATTCTCATCAAAGGAGGACTTGCTCGAGAGGATAAATTGAAACAGGAGTTGGATACACTGAAAAAACATATAAAAATGATGGATAATACATCCATTTTGGATCAGATGCATGAAACACCCTTAAGGAATTTTCTAATGGTTCATGTTGGTCAATTTTTTGGCTGCAAAGTTATAAAACCAACATATAATTGTAATAGAACCCTCCACATAGGGGTTGTTTGATCATAGACAAAACTAAGGGTGTATTTGGTTCACTCATGGGAACCAGAATCGAAATGAGAATCAAATATTTGGTAATGATAATGGTTTTCATCATAGTATTTTGCATATTTGGTAGTAGGGTGGAATTGGAATGATTACTAATATTGATGTTTGGTTGTGTATGACCTATAATGGGAATAAATTTAATACTACTAATCCAAACTTAAAAATTATATTACCGATAAGATGTAGTGATACCTATTTTGAATTTGGGAATGAGATTTTTAATTGAAAGAGTAATCAAATCACATAGTTGTGTTTTAAAAATTTGTCAACCAAACACTAACTAAGATTTTGATTTTCATTCCTATATATATATATATATATATATATATATATATATATATATATATATATATATATATATAAGGTGAGAACCATGCCCCAATGTCTGCTTGATTTTGAGATTTTCCATACATTAGATCTTGTTGATCAAGGGTTTGGATTTGTCCATAAGTTCTCACCTGGAGAGTGGTTCACATAGGCAGCTCAGTTGGTCACAGGTCGGGTGAAGTTTGGAAAAAATGACCAGGGATCGAGTCTCACCAGCAGGTGTGGGAGTAACCTCTCAAAGTAAGACTCCTTGCTTTGCACTAAGCAAATTTTTGTTGGCGATTTTCGCGAGTACTAACTACCCGGTGAACTCCTCCGCAAGAACAAAAGTGATGCCAAACAGAACAAACTCAGATCCATGAATGTTAACACGGCAAAGCACTTATAAGTAGGTGCACCAACTACTTTCACATATAAAACATTTACATGCACTTGTAGGTGAAAGTAGGTGCACTTGTAAGTAGGTGCACCAACTACTTTCACATATAAAACATTTACATGCACCAAAGGACACGTAGCGCGCACTGGATGGTTCTCAATTCTCTCCTGAGCGGTTATTCGCATGAGAGTGCGCCCATATATATATATATATATATATATATATATATATATATATATATATATATATATATATATATATATATATATATATATATATATATATATATATATATATATATATGTGTGTGTGTGTGTGTGTGTGTGTGTGTGTGTGTGTGTGTGTGTGTGTGTGTGTGTGTGTGTGTGTGTGTGTGTATTGTTGGTCCCGATAGGGTGGTAAAAAGTCTAGAGGGGGGTGAATAGACTTTTTAAACTTTTTCACAATAAATAACACTTTGGTAATTTCAACTCCAAGTAATAAATAAATAACAAGATATTCAACTTGGGTGCACAACGGAATAATTCAATAGTAAAGTGTTACGTAAAAATAGAGAGATATATCACATGCAATACGTTAGATATGCTTGAAATAGCTCAAATAATATGTATGCAAAATTTTACTCGCATGCGAATGTGAAAAGTACTAAACCCGGATGAGTAAATTAACAGATCAGTACAAAATGGGTCTTCAAATAAAACTTATGTAAATGATGCTGATTTCGTGCACTTGTGAAACTTAAAAGAAATGAATTATTCAATGTCTTGTGCAAGATGAATTATGCATGTATGTATATCCACGTATGAATAGATTAACTCAAATGAATTTAAGCAATGTCTATTTAAATTGAAGTGAGCTAATCAGTATCTTATGCAAAGTTAATTATGGTGATATGCATGTACACGTATGGCAATTATAAGTCCAGATAGTTAATAGCAAAAATAAAAATGGGTTAGTTCACAATAATATATGAGCGGTAAATAAATGAGAGCAGTAAGTAAAATGAGAGAGAATTTATAGTGGTTCGGAGGTGGCGTAATCCTCCTAGTCCACTCTTCTCCTTTCACTCCAAGGAGGAAATTCACTATCTCGTTCACCCAGATACAAATAGTGAATCAAGTGCTACACAAGCACTTCCCCGAGTGTTTTGCACACAACTACACTCAACCCCGAGTACTTTGCACAAAGCTGTACTCCTACGCCAACTAAGTGTCTTGCACACAGCTACACTTAGCAACTCCGAGTGTTTCGCACACAGCTACACTCAACAGGGTAGTGTTTTGCACACAGCTACACTCAACCCTCTTTCTACACACTATAGAAAATTGTTTTATAGAGAAAACAAATTTCTCTTATAGACTTGAAGATATCTACGTGAAAAGCTCAATGCACTGGATATTTCACAAATATTGCTCTCTGATCGTGTGTAATTTTCTCTGCTTCAAGTCTTCAATCCTTGCCCATATTTATAGTTGAGAATTTTTGAAGTTGCCCGTTGGAGATAGACAATTTCAAAATTTGAAATCTTGTACTGAAAGTTTGCCTTGTAGAGATGTTCAAAATAATTTCAACTTTTATCAAATGTCAGAATGATTTTTGACTTTGTGAGATTTTTCTGATCTTGCAAGTAATCTCCATACTTTGTGATTAAAGCTTTGTCAGAGATTTGTCTTGATCTTCCTTGACCCCTTCTTCTAAAAATCTGACCGTAGCTCATCTCCATGATTTAATTTAGGATCGTAGCTCATCCATTTAATAAATAGACCTTAGCTCATCCTTCTTCTGAAAATCTGACCGTAGCTTATCTCCATGATTTAATTTAGGACCGTAGCTCATCTCTATGAAATAATCCTTGACCCCTTCTTCTAAAAATCTGACCGTAGCTCATCCTTCTTCTAAAAATCTGACCGTAGCTCATCTCCATGATTTAATTTAGGATCGTAGCTCATCCATTTAATAAATAGACCTTAGCTCATCCTTCTTCTAAAAATCTGATCGTAGCTTATCTCCATGAATTAATTTAGGACCGTAGCTCATCTCTATGAAATATTTTAGGACCGAAGCTCGTAGCTCATCTCCATGAAATAATTTAATTTAGGACCGTAGCTCATCTCTATGAAATATTTTAGGACCGAAGCTCGTAGCTCATCTCCATGAAATAATTTAACCCCGAAGCTCATCTCCATGAATTATTTAACCTTAATTAAACATACCCTTTATTTTTTTGAGATTACTCCGTGACCTCCACTACATCAAAGCGTGACCCCCTCCTCAGCTCGCCTCTTCTTTTTATTTGTGCCTTCCTACTCCATCTCTTGCAGCCTGTGATGTAGACGGCATGCTTTCTCCAGGTGTCATCTTCTCAAAAATGCTACTAGCAAGAATCGAAACCATGTCCAACTGTAACACCATCCAATTCTCTAACCAATGCTCTCTATTAACCTATTGATCATGTTTGTGTTGATTATATATATAAATTCAAATATGATCGTAAGAACGTGTACCCATAACTAATTTACGTCATCCTCTGCCCCTCATCCCTCTTCATGCTCATAATCGTCTTCCCTGTCCTAGCATCAGCTATTCAGCTCTTCTCTTCTCTTCTCCAAGCATAAAAAAAGAGCCACTCGGATTCAAACACAGGTTCTCCACAAAGCACAACAACACCTTGTCCATTGACCTTCTAATACATCTTGGTACAAATACTGCAAATAAATCCTAAGTACCAATATTCTGAGAGGTCTTCTTAAGTCTATTTTGATGTTGGTACACTAGACTCAAAATAAAATATGGAAAATTCTAAAAATACAATTTTGGCTCATCAAAACTATGTTACAATTATTCCTAACAATTTCCCCCTTTTTGATGATGCCAAAACCTATACTCAGTCATTTTGGCTTAGTCTTTTGAAAAATGAATTTTTACGAATTATATTTTATTTTGACTAGCCAAGTGATGAGTTTAACATGATCTTGACCTAGAAAACAATTCTTGATACCAAAAATTGAAATAGCTTCTAACCAAAGAATGAACTAAATGACTACCAACTTCTTCCCCCTTTCTTATACGTCTAGTATAAAGAAATAGAACATAAATACCAAGAATTTACCTCTTCTTCTTAGTAGATTTACTGTCATCATCTTCCAAAATGACTATCATTTTCTTCAATTTTCTTCCCCCTTTTTGGCAGCATCAAAAAAGGGTGCGGATGTCCTTTGAATCCTCCTTCTGGGCATTGTGAATTGACTTGACATTGTTTACAACTTCCTTGCAAAGTCAACTGGTTCAAGTTACCATTCATTTCTTCATGCTTTTGCCCATAGGATTGACAACATCTTTCCAAACATCATCTATATCATAGGCTCCAATATTAACTCCAATATAATCTCCAATATGAACTCTATCATAAGTTTCAACTTCTTCTCTAACATCATCTCTAAATCCAACTACGTCACCAACATCAACGCCAACCTCATCTACTTGAGTAGTAGATACAACATCACTTGTCGAGGTTTGAGATTCCCCCTAAATAGTTGCATAAATTCAAATAGTAGGTAGTTGTACTTATGGTTCCCCCTGACTTGGACAACTTCTCAAACTATTCTTACTCTTTGAGAAATTTATTACTATTTGGATCACTTCATGAAAGATTCATATAGCTTCCAATCTAGCCATTGGAGAGATGGTTTCATCAAAACCAATTCTTTCATCTTTAACATCAAAACGAGCATTATTCCTAACAATCACTCCTTGCTTCTTTCGGGTGACTTCAATGATACCACTTGTTGGTACCACTTATTGATAACACTTGTTGATTCCAAGCAAGCTATATGTCATCGTAAGCATTGAGAAGATTCCTACAAAACAGTGTATGTTTTTTTTTTTTTTTTTTTTTGGATATAGGTACCCATTTTATCTTGGATCCTCAAAGGTTAGCTTTATAGGAAATGTGAATCAATTACCATTTAATAATGTATGAACTTCCCAAATTTAATCAATAAACATAGATAAATTTAGCTCAAGTAGTGCACAATCTCTATAACCATAAGCTCAAATACTTCTTGATGATATATAAATCACATTTAAGCACATTTTATTTGATAGATTTATATTCAACATAGTAAAAGAGCAAGCTTAAGCAATTGCATCAAATATCAATCTCAAACACCAAATTGGTAGAATATGAAACAATTAAGCACATCTTTAGAAGATAAGTCATATCTAGTCAATAAGGCATTAGAAATTTAATTTTCCACAATAAGGACTCATACAACGATTGAGTAAATACAAACTACTTTGAACCACAATAGACAGGATATGTTCATATTCAAACAATCAAGTATGTGAGTACATCAAATCTAAAGGATAGGCTCTTGTTCTAATAGATAGAATTTGAACAACCAATTAAGCACAATACAAGAGATTTGTTCAACTTCAATAAAAAGAACACTGAGCACGAAAAAGCACATTTACTCAAGATAATCTCATATACCATTACCAAGGTATAAACCACATTAAAACATTTTCCATACGATAGGTTTATCATCAAGGTAAGGCATGTGAGAACAATTTACAGCAGATTTTTCGAAAGAATAAACTCAAGCATCATTTGATAAAGTTTAAACTCCAATTAAACACCATATTGATAAGATATGTTTAAACTAAATCAAATAACATATGAGCACACATTCATAGCATATTCTCAAGAATATTTGTGCACTTCATAATAGTGTGTGGTTTAAGGGCATTTTCAAAGTCAAAGCATAACCATAATTCTTATACACGAGGATTTTGAAAGTTTGCATGTTTGGACAATTAAGAACATTATGAGTCTAAAGTCTAAAGCAATTTAGAAACAAGATTTTTTTTTTTTAATAACAAGTCCAAATAGATATACTGTGAAGCATAGAATAATCCAATTAAGAACAATCAAGAGGGCTTTTCACATAAGGGTATACTGGATTTTTGGAAATCATTTCTAGGTCAACCAAGGTCAATTATTTGGTAGACTATTGACTAGGTTAGCTCAAGAGCATTCTCATGAACAGTTTCATGCAGATTCGTACAAAAATGATTTTGGGTATAAACAAATAAGATGCATATATTTGTCAAAAATGAACACATTTTCAAGTTTGCTCAGTGCTAATAAAAATATATTTCAACATGTAGGGACACAAAATATGAATTATTTCACATATTGTCAAATTTAAATTTTAGACGGTAAATATAAAGAAATATACTTTAACCAATTTACACAAATGTGACACACCATATAGCTCTCATGAATCATCAAAGTAGGGTATACAAACAGAAGAACATTTATGAGCATTACCTATGTGATGAATAGGTGGCCCTACTAACAGTCTTTGTTACCAAGAATTTTTAAGTAAAAACAACTTGCATTGTCAGAGGTTCACATGATTTTTCATAAAATTTAAAAACTATAAGCAAAAACAATATTAAACAAAATAACGAATAGATATTTCATAGAGTTACCAATTGGGTGCATTTGATTGGCTATGTGTCTTGAGCATTTATTATGCATCCCAATTCTCCTGCAATCAAAAATTAATTTGATTTTGGTACCCACATCTCTTTGGGTCCTTGGGTGTTAGTAATTTTTGGTACCCAAATCCACCTAGTTCTTACTGAACCAAGATTAGGTGATTTGTAACCATTAAACACTTTATAATCATAACTAATTTTTGAAAGAGATTTTGGTGCCGGGTTTTGAAAAAATTGACTCGATCTTTTAGCACTTGGGAAGAAGATTGTTTGAGCCTATGAAAGGCATTAAATCTGGACTTAGTCCATGGTTTAATATCATCAAACCAATCTTGTTTGGAGGGATAAAATCTCCCTGCCCCAATCCTCGGAGTTCTTCCCGTTTTCCTATGAGGACTTTGTGCACTTGACTCATTGGTATGTTTCCATTTAGGAACAAACTTTTGCCTATTATTTGACTGCATTGGCGAATTAAATTGTCTTTGAGGCTTCGGCCTTGCAGTACCATTTTTGGCATTAGTTTGGTAACCAATTCCTTGTCTCATTGTGCTATCTTGACCTTTTACAAATTTTACTACATGGACTTTATTTGTTAAAGTAGTAGTAGAATTGGTCAATTTCTCGGAGGTTTGCGAACACGACGAATCGTAGCCAAGTCCGGTTTTATCACTTGGGGGTTTTTGCATATTTACCATTTTATCCATTATTTTGGATGAATGTGTAAATGTTGCTATAACCTCTCTTAGATTGTGTTCACGAACTTCCCTTGATTTACACTCTTCTTGAAGACGAATAATTTCAGCTTTCAAGTCTCTTATTTCAAATAGAGCATTTTGCAATTTTTCATTTAATTGATCTTTTTCAAGAATCAAAATATTATTGCGCTCTTTGATTTCTGAGTGAGTGTCCATCATGGTTTGACAATCCTTTATTAAATGAAGGATAGACTCTCTAGAAAATGAAGAATTTACAGAGTCATAAGATTTAGATGTTACCTCATCTTCTTCATTTTCATTTTCCATAAGACATACACATGTCTTCGTATGATGAATTTTTGGAGATACTCATGCAAAACATTGCATTGTCATCTTTTGAGGTGTCACTTTCATCACTTGACGATAGTTCTGACTCACTTGTCTCCAAAGGATCACTGGTGGGTGTCGAATCCAACAAATAATAATTTACTTTAAATAAATTGCAACAGTGATGAGTAAGATCGTACCCACAGAGATTGGTTTGATTTAATTTTATGCCAAGATTAAATTAAGAATAGAATTGCGATTCAAGTTCAAAATGCAAATAATAAAATGACAAAAATATTAATATCAAATAAAATGAGTCAATAGAAAACTAGTATCCAACCCAAGACATAATATCATAATTGATTCAAAGAAGTGATCATTGAAATAAAGTTTAAATCTTTTTATCCTACACCAAACTGGTTATGGTTATTAACAAGCTCTAACAACATATCTCTCCTTACTTTATCGGTAATCAAAACAGGCTCTTCAATTACTTCCCTAGATAATTAACAACCCTAAACAAGCTCTTAGGATTTAATTAACTACCAGCATTAAAAATTAGAAAGACTACCAATTCTAGCCAACAGACTCGCAAGCTCGGTCCATTTAAACTAGATTATACATCTTCATAACATAAGATTGAAAATCTAATTTATAATCAACTATGTTATTTTACCACTAAGGTTTAGAATACTTAATCAATTACGGATTCAAGAATTCTAAATGGCAATTTACTGGAATGAAAATTGAACAACGGATCCTTTTTGCACAATTAATCAAAGCTGTAATATATCAAGATAATAGAAGATATATAAATAATATAGCATAAAAAAAACCAAATTAAATCTCACAATGCTAAAAGAATCAAAACTTCAGTTATTCTTGAGTTGGAAAATAAACTTAGCAGAACATAATAATTAAAAGTTTACAGAGAAATAAAATTGTTCTAAAAACTGACTGTTCTCTACTGAAAAATCCAGCCCTATTTATACTAGTTTAGGCTCCCTAATCAGCTCAAAATAACCCTAATTTCACTAACATCCACAAAATAATTTAATTTCTTTAACCACACAAAATCTAGAAAATAAATAATACTTATTTTTCTAACCAGAGAAAATTAACAAAGTAGCTATTGTTGTTCCAACCTCTGCCTCAATTTGATTTCATCTGTTCATAGGAATTATTTGCGGACGAACGTGGCTGGAAATCACGAACGACGAACGCAGAAGAATTCACCGCAGCAGCCGAAGGAGTCGCGGACGAACGAAGCAATTGCCGATGTCGACGCTGCAGATCATGAACGGTCTGAACTGAAGCTGCTCTCTGGACCTCAAATATGAATTCCGTACATAATTCACAGGGAAAGAAAAAAAAGCATATTAAGTTTAGGCATAGGATTTGGGCTTAAAAATAAAATAACAAATAACATTTGGGTTGGGTCAAACTAAATAAGAAACATAAAGAGTTCACTTTAATCTACCTAGCCCAACTCTTATTAATAATGATATCAATATGTATATTCCTAAAGGCCCAAAAATAACATTTAAACTTAATTATTTAAATAATTATTATATTATTACAAAATATAAAATAAAACACAAAATAATATAATGTAAAAACAAATAAAACTAATTTATTATAAAAACTAATCTAAATTAAATATATAAATAGTGCTTATCAATCACTAATTAAGGCTCTTCTTTTATCCTTCTTGAATCTTCTTTCCTTGGATTTGACTTCTTCCTGTACATTGCCAGTTTGATATTTGCTTACCTTGGGGTAAGGACATTCAACCGAAAAGTGTCCTGGCATTCTACAGTTGTAGCACAAGTATATATTGCCCTCAAGGTTGTTCCTTCTTTGCCTTCTTGACGAGCTTGCATGAGGAATATTTTTGTAGTTGTTTTTCCTCATAAATTTCTTGAATTTCCGATCCTGACAAACAAAGCAAAATTTTCGTCATTTAATAATTCACTATTTTCTACTGACCTTGACGTGGACGGTTGTTCGGCAACTAGTGCGTTGTTTCTTTCTTTTCGTTCTTCCTCCATCCTTGATTTCATCTCAAATTCGTAGTCTTTGAGATCACTAAAGAGCTTCTTGGTTGATAGAGTTTTTAGATCCCTATGATCTCTCATGGCGGTGACTTTCATATCCCAACTTGATGGTAGACCGCGTAGGATTTTGAGCGAAATTTCTTTTTGATTAATGTCTTTTCCAAGATCATTAATCTCTCCTAAGATTTTGGAAAATCTTGTTTCCATATCGATAATATTCTCGCCACTTAGCATTTTGAAATCTTCAAATTTCTTTAATGATATGGTGATTTTATTATCATTTTCTTGTTCGTCTCCTTCACCGATCTGAATGAGTGTTTCCCAAACTTCCTTCGATGTCCTGCATTTACGAACTTTAGGAAAAATCGTATCATCAATAGATTTAAATAAAATATCCTTGGCAATATCCAGATTATTTCTTATTCTATCTTCGCGCGTCCATTCTGCCTTGGGCTTTGGAACATACTGTGGAGCACCACTTGTTTGTACGGAAGCAATGTTCACTTGCAAAATTTCAATAGGACCATTAGTGATTACTTCCCACATTTCATCATGCAGTGTGGATAAATGTACCTGCATGCGAATTTTCCAATCATCAAATTTTTCTAGAGAAAATAATAAATTTTGGGCAAGAGTCATATCTCTCTTTATCATTTTGATTTTTGAGATCTGTCTAGCAGTCAAGATTGACTCAAATAGACAACTGCTCTGATACCAATTGTTGGTCCCGATAGGGTGGTAAAAAGTCTAGAGGAGGGGTGAATAGACTTTTTAAACTTTTTCACAATAAATAACACTTTGGTAATTTCAACTCCAAGTAATAAATAAATAACAAGATATTCAACTTGGGTGCCCAACGGAATAATTCAATAGTAAAGTGTTACGTAAAAATAGAGAGATATATCACATGCAATACGTTAGATATGCTTGAAATAGCTCAAATAATATGTATGCAAAATTTTACTCGCATGCGAATGTGAAAAGTACTAAACCCGGATGAGTAAATTAACAGATCAGTACAAAATGGGTCTTCAAATAAAACTTATGTAAATGATGCTGATTTCGTGCACTTGTGAAACTTAAAAGAAATGAATTATTCAATGTCTTGTGCAAGATGAATTATGCATGTATGTATATCCACGTATGAATAGATTAACTCAAATGAATTTAAGCAATGTCTATTTAAATTGAAGTGAGCTAATCAGTATCTTATGCAAAGTTAATTATGGTGATATGCATGTACACGTATGGCAATTATAAGTCCAGATAGTTAATAGCAAAAATAAAAATGGGTTAGCTCACAATAATATATGAGCGGTAAATAAATGAGAGCAGTAAGTAAAATGAGAGAGAATTTATAGTGGTTCGGAGGTGGCGTAATCCTCCTAGTCCACTCTTCTCCTTTCACTCCAAGGAGGATATTCACTATCTCGTTCACCCAGATACAAATAGTGAATCAAGTGCTACACAAGCACTTCCCTGAGTGTTTTGCACACAACTACACTCAACCCCGAGTACTTTGCACAGAGATGTACTCCTACGCCAACTAAGTGTCTTGCATACAGCTACACTTAGCAACTCCGAGTGTTTCGCACATAGCTACACTCAACAGGGTAGTGTTTTGCACATAGCTAAAATCAACCCTCTTTCTACACACTATAGAAAATTGTTTTATAGAGAAAACAAATTTCTCTTATAGACTTGAAGATATCTACGTGAAAAGCTCAATGCACTGGATATTTCACAAATATTGCTCTCTGATCGTGTGTATTTTTCTCTGCTTCAAGTCTTCAATCCTTGCCCATATTTATAGTTGAGAATTTTTGAAGTTGCCCGTTGGAGATAGACAATTTCAAATTTTGAAATCTTGTACTGAAAGTTTGCCTTGTAGAGATGTTCAAAATAATTTCAACTTTTATCAAATGTCAGAATGATTTTTTACTTTGTGAGATTTTCCTGATCTTGCGAGTAATCTCCATACTTTGTGATTAAAGCTTTGTCAGAGATTTGTCTTGATCTTTCTTGACCCCTTCTTCTAAAAATCTGACCGTAGCTCATCCTTCTTCTAAAAATTTGACCGTAGCTCATCTCCATGATTTAATTTAGGATCGTAGCTCATCCATTTAATAAATAAACCTTAGCTCATCCTTCTTCTAAAAATTAGGACCGAAGCTCGTAGCTCATCTCCATGAAATAATTTAAGAATTAAGACCGAAGCTCTTCTCCATGAATTATTTAACCTTAATTAAACATAGAGCGTGACCCTTTATTTTGTTGAGATTTCTCCGTGACCTCCACTACATCAAAGCGTGACCTCCTCCTCAGCTCGCCTCTTCTTTCAAAATGGGCAAAAGATATCTGATGAAGTTGATGAGAAATGTAGTCCATTCTTTTTAAATTGTTTCTTCTTAATAATGCCTTCTGACTTGCAATTTATTTGTGCCTTGCAATTTATTTGTGCCTTCCTACTCCATCTCTTGCAGCCACGTGTGATGTAGACAGCATGCTTTCTCCAGGTGTCATCTTCTAAAAAATGCTACTAGCAAGAATCGAAACCATGTCCAACTATAACACCATCCAGTTCTCTAACCAATGCTCTACGGCAACCTATTGATCATGTTTGTGTTGATTATATATATAAATTCAAATATGATCGTAAGAACGTGTACCCATAACTAATTTATGCTCATAATCGTCTTCCCTGCCACTCGGATTCGAACAAAGGTTCTCCACAAAGCACAACAACACCTTGTCCATTGACCTGCTTATACATCTTGCCACAAATACTGCAAATAAATCCTAAGTACCAATATTCTGAGAGGCCTTCTTAAGTCTATTTTGAAGTTGGTACACTAGACTCAAAATAAAATATGGAAAATTCTAAAAATACAATTTTGGCTCATCAAAACTATATTACAATTATTCCTAACACACACACACACACATATATATATATATATATAGGGAAGGGCTCGCATGCATTTAGTCCTTCCCGTGAGAAATGAGGTTGAATCTAAGCCTTACGTAGGAGTTGATCCAACGAATAAGATTATCAGCAAAATTAAAACGCGAATTGCTCATTAAGGGTATTTTGGTCCTTTTGATTATATTAAAAAAAATTCAAAATTACTGATCTTCTTCTTCTTTGCGCGTTTTCAAAATTCTCCATTGATTCCTAATCTCCGATATTTACTAATCTCAGACGATTTTGCAATCTCTACGAAATTGACAATAAAGTCTATTCTCTTCATCGTTCAATAGCTTATTCTTCAAACGGAAACCTAAACCCAGCAACAACGTGAACCGATCAAGAATGGAAGAATTCGATCAAGGTATTACACAAATTTTATCGCTTATTTGGAATTAATTTTATCTGCTCTTGTATTGGCCTCCTTCTTGTCTTAATTACACGCACATTAAAAAACTACATGCATGCAACTTAACAACTGCATTACTGACCTACTTTAATTATTCCGAGTCTAAAGACTTACGCACGTAGATGATTAGGTAGCCGCATGTTAATTTTTACAGATGAACACATTACAGTTTTCACTGACTCAGGTTAATTACCGGCGTAAAATTTTAAAGAACCCTTACGCATGTTATTTGTTAAACACACGCATGTTAATGTTAATGCACTCACTGACGCACGTTAACTAATGGCCTAACATTTTAAAAAACACTTACGCATGTTAACTGTTCAACATACGAACCCTAACTATTAACCTGAAGCACGTTAAGTGCCCACCTGACGCACGTACTCTTGTATTTTATAAACCTGACATATTGACAATGATCTGATTAAATTAACGCATATTAAGTATTCACACTACGCACGTAGAGGCTTACAACAACGCAATAATAACTTCATGCTTATGTGTTACAGTTCCCAGTGACTTGCAATCTCTGAACAACCCCAGTTTGAGCCCCAGCAGCAGCAGCAACGGTTATACATTAACCATATCTCCTGGAATGACGCAGTATTGGACTCCGCACTGTGAAGATTAAATCAAACCAGCGGTTGACATGATTTTTAAAACATTGGATGCCGGTATTGAATTCTGCAACAATTATGCTGCCAAAGTCAGGTTTGACACGACGTCTAGTTCCCTCACTACAGCACGCGACGGGACGAAAATTCAAAAGCAAATCGTTTGCAATAGAGAGGGATTTAAGAGTACGGGTGCTCAACATTGTCACTAAAAACCAACTGCAGATGCGGGGGAAGGTCCTTCGCGTCCAAAGCGACGGAGGGTTTCAAACAGAACTGGTTGCAGAGCTAGGATTATTTTTAAGTACATTGGAGCAGCTGGGTACCAAGTTAAGACATTTATTGAAAAACACAATCACAGCATGTTTTCTGTTCTTGCAAGGCAGTTCCTAAAGGGAAATAGAAACATCTCCAGTGTTCATCAGAAGTTTATACTAGATTGTGCTAAGGCAAATATTGGAGCATCAAAATCACACGGTTTATACAGTCAGATTGTGGGGGATTACTCTGAAGTTGGAGCAACTGTAGTGGACTTTAAAAATGTCAGAAGGGATCTCAGAGCATACATATTGGGTGCTGATGCACAAATACTCGTGCATAATCTTATTAAAAAACAAGAGATGTACCCTGCATTTGCTTTTAACTACGAAGTTGATGAAGATGAGAAGATGAGTAGACTGTTTTGGGCAGATTCAATGTCAAAAAAGAATTTTGTTGCATTTGGAGATGTTGTCTCTTTTGATGCCACATATTCAACCAACAGGTATTATTCTATTCGCATTCTTGTGCGCGTTTCACTAATTAATTCACATTAAGCATTGCCTGATATGTTGAGCCAGGTTAAGATTTAGACAGGTTCATTGTTTACTTGAAAAGAATTGTAATATAAGTAAGCACACATTGTCGCTTTATACCACGCATCTTAAACACTAATGTCGCGCATATTAATGAGTAAGATCCGGAATTAGACTTCAAGTACATGTGTCTGCGATTTTAAGACTTAATGTGCGTCACGCTAATGCTCTGAGAGCGCCAGTTTGACACATGTATACTGTGATGACGCTTTTTGTCTTGTAGGGTACGATTTGGTTTTTACACCCTTCACCGGAGTTGATAACCATAAAAAATGTATAACATTTGGCGTTGGACTATTGTTGAAAGAAGACATTGAGTCTTATGTTTGGCTCTTTGAGAAATTTAAAAAGGCAATGGGTATGGAACCAAGAATAATTGTCACCGATCAAGATCCAACTATGAAAGTGGCGATTCCAAGAGTTTTCAAGCAAGCCAGGCATCGCTACTGCATGTGTCACATTATGTGTAAAGTTGGGGAAAAGGTGGGTCCTACGTTGAACAAGAATGAGGAGTTCAAGAACAAACTGAACTCAATCGTTTGGACGTCATCTTTGGAACCTCCTGATTTTGAGAAACAGTGGAGAGAGCTCATGGAAAAGTACAACTTAGTCGAACACAATTGGTTTACAACTATGTTTGAGGCTAGAAACCATTGGATCCCAGCCTATTTTAGAGATGACTTTATGGGGGGACTACTCAGGACAACGTCTCGTTCCGAAAGTGAGAACTACACGTACAGCCGTTTCACTGGCCCACATTCTAGCCTAGTTGAATTCATGATGAACTTTGACAGTGCTCTTAAATCACAACGTAACACAAATGCAAAGCTCAACAGTGACAATGAAGGCTACAATCCAGATATAAAGACGCCTCTGGGGATCGAAAAGCACGCTTCAATCGTCTACACCATTAGTGTTTCCTATCAAGTTCAGGAAGAAACATGTGTCTCCTGTTTCAAATGTATGGTGTTGAGTGTTAGAGAAGACGGTGGAGTGTTGCACTATGATATTATGGATGGAAAGAACAAAATATTTACTGTGGTGCACAATGTAAATGACCATGAGGCCAAATGCAGTTGCAAGATGTTTGAGATGGTTGGACTGTTGTGTAGACACATATTTGTGGTCTTTAGAGACCTTGAAAAGATCCCTCGGAGGTATGTGGTTAACCGTTGGACTAAGGATGCATCTTCAAAGGCTACATTTGAAATAGATGGTGTCATTTATGATCAGAATGGACCAAAGGATGAAAAGAAGATGATGCTGAACAAACTGTGGGCAGATGTACACTGTTGTATTGATCTAGCAGGTTCAAACATTGAGCAATTGGCTGCATTTTCGCAAGTGATTAATGAACAAAAACAGCTGCTAATGTCAGGATAGGAAAAGTTATCCCCTCAACACAGCAGGAAGACTGTTATAGAATCCTTTTGTGGATCAACAGAGATTTCAGAGATCAATATACTTCCACCGAAACATGCAAAGAACAAGGGCAGCGGTAAACGTATCAAAAGCAGCAAGGAGTTGGCAATGGAAAAAGAAAAGGGCAGGAGGTACAATTTTTGTGGTGTTAGAAGAGATCAACATGACACCACAACTTGCCCACTTAACCCCAAAAATAAGGACAAACAAAAGGGTAAGAAGAAGGCATAGCAGACTATTTTTACAACGCCTTTACAGTTGAGAACGAAAATATATAGCAAATATGAAACACAAATACTTAGTTAATCTCATTCCAGAACGCTTTTTACAGTTGAGATACTTGAATTTAATGTTCAGCTATTACTAGTTTTTGTTTTTATCACTGATTTGTGTTTAACAATCACTGCTACTAGCTTAAAGTGCGTGTCATTAATACTTTACCTGCGTGCAGATAATTCTTAATATGCGTTGATTACACTTTTAACGTGCGCTGCATTAAAGCTTAATATGCGTAATACGGAAACAGAATGTGCGTTGGTTTATGTATAGAAACTTTGGTCCGTGGTAAATGCCAAAGTCTTTACAAGCGTCGATTAACATTTAACTTGCGCAACATTAACGCTTAATATGCGTAATCTGGACAAAGACAATGTTTAACACCTTCTTTTTCTAATATGCGTTTATTTATTAGTTAATATAGGATGCGTTAAAAATTAGTCTAATATGCGCGATTGCAAAACTTAAAGTGCGTTTGTTTGATTATGAAATAATTTGCAAATAAAATGGTACATACATAACCGATTGCACATATTTATTTCTTCTAGTACTTTGAAGACATCTCTTCTAGTTCCGGCAGCATCCGACACATTGCTAGCCTCCCACAATGCTCAGCTCAGCCTTTGGATGATGTTTGGTTACAGCATGATGAGCTTGCAGCTGAGATTGACGAATAATGTTTCAGGTTTAGAATGTGTTGTTTTTGTAGTTAGTTACAATCACTACAAGCTGGAGGGCGAGGAAGATGAAAATGACATAGAAGATGAGGAATAAATGAGGAGGATTCTTCTGTACGTGCAGAAACGTGAGAGATAGCCATTTCAATAACCTGATGCTCAGTTGTGTGTTGTTCATTATAATTTATAGGGGAATGGTGCTATAATCTGCAAGCGCACAGAGTCAATCACAGTATAAATTCCTGGAATATTCCAGGGTGGATCCCACGAAGAACACTATTAACTGTTATCTTTAATAATCAAATTGTTGATAAGGAAAATCTCAAATAAATATAATTAATGTGATTAAAAATAATATTTATGAACTTAATGAAAAGAAAATTCCAATTGAGAGAAGACTAGGGATTTGGGTTCACCTATTGGATAATTAACTAACTCTTCTAAGTATTAATTCTTATGACTATAGTGATGATTGCTTCAAATATATCCTAATAATACTCCGTCGAGCTACTAGGTTGTATCCAATTAAGTGTGATCATCCGTCGATATCTCACCAAGATTAATTAAACCCATTAAGCAACAATCAAATATCACCACAAATACCTAAAGCTATGTCTAGTTTAGTCAATTGTGTTTATCTTACGAGTTCTAGGTTCATAATTCACCTGTCAGTTCTTCTTATGAACCCTAATATTAGAATTATGCAATGGCCAGTCACACAATCCACAATTAAAATACATAAAATAAATATAATCAAGTTCAATTATTAAATTGAAATTGGAAGATTCAACACATGAAAAATAGTCAATTAATCTAATGTAGGCTAATCCCAATCCCTAATTAAAGTTCTAGCCAATAATCATATTTGAATGTTCAAGAAATAGCATTCTGGAAATTTTAACAAGAAATAAAAATAAGGATAAAGAGAAATAATTCAAGCCTAAAAAGATGATAGCTGCGATCGAAGCTCAGAAATCCCCTGCGATGAAGTCTCCTCGCCGAAGTCGCCGCCGCCTCCAAGCTCTCTCTTTTTTTCTCTCTGTTTCGTATCTAATCTGCCGACCCTCTAATTAAAAGCATAATCCCTAACCTTAATCTCTTTTTTCTTTCTTTCCTTGCTGCACAATTCTGTAAAGGAAAAATAAAACAAAACCAATTAAGTTAAAATAATAATAATTATATTAACCTAATGACACCACTTAACTTAATAAATAAAACACTAATTTAAAATTTAAGATATAAAACTACCAAATAAATTTAATACTATAGATAAAATAAAACTCCTATTTATATTAATAAAAAAGCAACATTAGCCTAATATTTATTAAAACCCATCTAAACTAGTCTAAACTAGTAACATATAACTAAATATAATATTTATAATAAAATTAACCCTAAAACTTAATTTATTTATGCAACTCACTAACTAAAATTACTCTAAATAATGTCTAGAAATTAAGCTTATCAAATGACTTGGTCACATGCACTGATTTGAGATTTGAGTGTTGCGTGATTTACAGACACATTAGATTTTTCAAGATTTTCTTTAATGGGTGCGTTTTTTAAGGCACTAAATGACCATTCAATGTTATTCGTTTTCCAAACTACCAATGCCTTAAAGTTCTGACATCAAATATCTTTGAATATTACGTTGATTGGTATAAAAGACTTAATGTGCTTTGCTTTGCTCTGTTACATGCGCGAGCTACAAGAACAACATGCATGTAAATATACATTTAATTAATTTGCATCGAAATAAAAGTTTTTTTAAAGCCAAAAGTTTAATGTGCGTCGGGTAACCAATTAAAGTGCGCGAAATATCAGTCTAAGATGCGTTTATTATATTTTATTAAATAAAAAACTAATAAAATATAATAAAAAAATCAAGTCATTATGGGGGTTTGATCCTGGGCAAAATCAATTTCAAAGACTTCTACCATTTCGCCAGTGGGCTCATCCGTTACTTTGATTATATGAAAAATATTAAACAAAAATTCCTGAAAATTAAAGACTAACAAAAAGCTTAACATGCGCAACACTTACGCCCAATATGCGTAATACGGCAACAAAATGTGCGTATGATATATTGAAATAATTTTCAATATTTTTATTTTTATTTTTTTCCGTTTTTAATTTATCTTTGATATACTGAAATATTTTTCTTCTATTTTTAAATCCTTTCCATTGTTAGAATGCGTATGTATGTATAACTTAAAATATGGAGAAAAATAATTTAAACTGCGTGTCATTAATACTTTACCTGCGTGCAGTTAATTCTTAATATGCGTTGATTACCATTTTAATGTGCGCTCCATTAAAGCTTAATATGCATAATACGGAAACCGAATGTGCATTGGTTTATGTATAGAAACTTTGGTCCGTGGTAAATGCGAAAGTCTTTACATGCGTCGATTAAAGTTTAACTTGCGCAACATTAAAGCTTAATATGCGTACAAAGACAATGTTTAACAGTTCTTTTTCTAATATGCGTTTATTTATTAGTTAATATAGGATGCGTTAAAAATAAGTTTAATATGCGCGATTGCAAAACTTAAAGTGCGTTTGTTTGATTATGAAATAATTTGCAGATAAAATGGTACATATATAATCGATTGCACATATTTATTTCTTCTAGTACTTTGAAGACATCTCTTCTAGTTCCGGCAGCATCCGACACACCGCCAGACTGCCACAATGCTAAACTCTCAGCCTTGGATGATGTTTGGAAGCTAGATTATGAGCTTGAAGCTGAGAATGACGAATGATGCTTCAGGTTTAGAATGTGTTGTTTTTGTAGTTAGTTACAATCATTACAAGCTGGAGGGCGAGGAAGATGAAAATGACATAGAAGATGAGGAATAAATCAGGAGGATTCTTCTGTACGTGCATAAACGTGAGAGATAGCCATTTCAATAACCTGATGCTCAGTTTTGTGTTGTTCATTCTAATTTATAGGGGAATGACTTGGTCACATGCACTGATTTGAGATTTGAATGTTGCGTGATTTACAGACACATTAGATTTTTCAAGATTTTCTTTAATGGGTGCGTTTTTTAAGGCATTGAATGACCATTCAATGTTATCCGTTTCCCAAACTACCAATGCCTTAAAGTTCTGACATCAAATATCTTTGAATATTACGTGGATTGGTATAAAAGACTTAATGTGCTTTGCTTTGCTCTGTTACATGCGCGAGCTACAAGAACAACATGCATGTAAATATACATTTAATTAATTTGCATCGAAATAAAAGTTTTTTTAAGCCAAAAGTTTAATGTGCGTCGGGTAACCAATTAAAGTGCGCGAAATATCAGTCTAAGATGCGTTTATTATATGTTTTTATTAAACAAAAAACAAGCAAAATATAATAAAAAGATCAAGTCTTTATAAGGGTTCAATCTTAGGCAGAATCAATTTAAATAAAGACTTCTACCATTTCACCAATGGGCTCATCCATTACTTTGGTTATATGAAAAATATTAAACAACAATTCCTGTAAATTATAAACAAACAAAAAGAAAAAAAAGAATATATTTGAAATGCAATACGTACGCTCAAGATGCGTAATACGGCAACAAAATGTGCGTTGCATTATGTATTAAAACTATAGTCCGTGTCAAATACAAAAAAGCTTAACATGCGCAATGCAGTAACATAATGTGCATTAGAAAATACGTGAGTCTGGATGTTGTTTTCCGGACATAGTAATATGCATAGAATTTGGTCTTAATGTGCGTTTTTTTTATATCTTATATTTCCTTGAAAAAAAATCTTAATGTGCTTGAATTTTTCTGTTAAATTATCATGTAACACGAAACTATTAAGATCCAAAATTACATAACATCCTCTAATAGTACTCGGATTTGCTAGTTTATTTAACCATTATCAAAAACAACCCAAAAGAAAAAAATGAATAAAATGCAGAAAGATTTATTATTTACATTGAAATAATTTACACTTTGAACTGCTACTGCTACTACTACAAGTATAATATTAATAATAACAACAGCAGAGGTGGACATGAGAGCTTGTTTTAATAACAAAAAAAAAAAAAAAAAAAAAAAAAAACCAGGCAAACGATAGGATCCGTCTATACCTTTTGGAGATATTCCTTTTGGTTAAGCCTGCATTAAGGTACCAAAAGATATATCTCCAAATGGAGTAGAGGATCCTGCCGCATGTCTGGGCTAAAACAACACATTATAAACCTGAAAAGATCGACTTCTATGAATCTAAAATCTAACTGATCCAGATGTATTGGACTGCCCCACATGTTATATTCAACTTACAGGCAAAGTTGATCTCTAAATTGAATATCCAAATCAGTTAGCCTTTAGATCCACAGAAGAAGATCCTTTCAGGCTTAAAATGTGCTGCTTTAGATGAAAACAACGATAACATGTGCTCTACTTAAATGATGTCGGCTCCGCTAATAGTTCCTTTAAATCCTCGTATAAACTTCCAGGGTTGAGATATAGTATTTGATCCATGGGATGTTTAGAATGTGTTGTTATTGTAATCAACTACATTGACAAACAAGTAGAAGGAGGGCAAGTATGATGAGGATGGGTAAACATCCTAATGAATGTGAAGAAAATGACGAAGAATGAATGATGGTCTGTAAAACTGAAATGACACGATTTCAATATGTATGCTGTATGGTAAGGTGATACTCCACTTTTATAGACGAATAACTTGGTAAAATTCACCGATTGCATAAATTCAATGTTAACCGTTTAGTGAACTTAAAAATAAATTGACGTTCACAATTAACGTACAGGGTGCCTGCGTTTCTACTTTAGTGTGTGTAAGTTAAGATATTAATGTATGTGAATGAGTGCATTTTTTTACCGGTTGAGATAAATATGAATTGCTTATTCGGACGCCTAATAAAACACAACTATTAAAGAATCTGTTTTCTATTATTATTCAAATATTTTTTATTTTTTCCATTTTTAATTTATCTTTGATATATTGAAATATTTTTCTTCCATTTTTAAATACCTTTCCATTGTTAGAATGCGTTTGTATGTCTAATAAATTAATATATGGAGCAAAATAATTTAAAATGCGTCTATTAATATAACAATGTGCAATGGGGTATTCTTAATCTTAAAATAATGTGCTTCAATTTATATTCACTAAAATGCGGACGTTAACACGTTATTATGCGCGTCTTTCATTCTTAATGTGCATGAGATTCTATATTCACTGACTTAGACCCGATAAAAAAAAAAAAAATCAATTGGTGAGTTTTTTTACGTATTGAATGACCAGTCAACTTTAGAAGATTGCTGACATCGAAATTGACTTGTCACTTATTTCCAATACCAACAAGTACATGTCTATCGGGGATTGTTGCTCTAATATGCGTTCAATTTACACTTAACATGCGTGTGAGTGTATGTATAACTTAACATGTGCAACAATTATAATTTAAAATGCGTATATTAATATTTGAATTTGCGTGGAGGATTTTTAAACGAATATGCGTTACATCGACTAATATATGATATATTATTGAAATATTTTCAATATTTTTATTTTTATTTTTCAATTTTGCGTATGTATGTATAACTTATAATAACTTAATATATGGAGCAAAATAATTTAAAATGCGTCTATTAATATGACAATGTGCGATGGGGTATTCTGAAAAGAAAATGCGTCAATGATGACATAATAGATCATAATAAACATAAAATGATAACATAGAAATTTCATTCATCAATAAATTGTATGACGAAAATAATAACAAATAACAAAGTACACATAAAATCTTGATATTTTCGTCGTTATTCATTCTTATTACGCAGCCTCCTCATTGATTCAATCCTCATTAGCCAAATTTCCAACCGGAGCGTCAGGCACCTGTTCATCCATCAAATCGTGAAAGTTACTAAACTGTAAATACATCAATAAAATTATATATTAAAAAAAAAGAGAGAAAACAATGTAAGTATGCAATAGATCACCTCTTCATCGAAATTATAATCTTCTCGGTCATAAACATATGTTGGGAAATCAACATCTTTCAATAATCCTGCACGAGTTCTATCACAGAACATCAGCATATACCAGAGAGTAGAGGTTTTGTTTCTGTAGGAATTATAGGCCACGTCAAATCTATTGAGTAGATAAACTTTTCCTTCCTCAAATTTGTTGAAGCACCTTTGCACAAACAATTGTGGAATGTGCATATGAATAAAAGTTCCTTGAAATTGTTTAAAAAAAAACATATGCATCAACAGTACATTTTAGAAATATAAAATATTACGATTTATATTTCAGTAAAAAAAATAATACCTCTACAACGTGAGGTACACACTCTATAGATTTGATTCTTTCAGAACCTTTTGTTTCTGGGAGACGAACAACTCGAAGCACTCGAACCCTAATGGTATTCCACCGCAGTGCTATACGAAGTTGATTGCCAACTATTTCAGAGTGAAGTTCGGCTGCCATTGAAAATCTCTGTAAAAAGGAGAGTACAAAAGCAAAAATGTGTTTGTAGGTGACAGGTTTAAGACTAGCATAATGGTGGGTTTAAATAGCAAATTCTTCATGTGCAAAGAGATTGTACACTCACTGACTTAGACACAATTAAAAAAAAAATTCAACGGGTGCATTTTTTTAAGTATTTAATGACCAATCAACTTCGAAAGATACCCATTATGGGAAATATAAAAATTGCTGATATCGAAATTGACTTATCACTTATTTCCAATACCAAGTACATATCTATCGGACTTTATTGCTCTAATATGCGTTACAATTAAACTTAACATGCGTGTGAGTGTATGTATAACTTAACATGTGCAGCACATATAATTTAAAATGCTTCAATTTATTCATTAATATACGCATGTTAACTCTTTATTATGCGTATATATACGGTATACCCAATAAAAAAAATGCGTTTCCATTTCACATTATGGGAAATATAAAAAATGCTAACATCGAAATTGACTTGTCAATTATTTCCAATTCCAAGTACGTATCTATCGGACCTTATTGCTCTAATATGCGTTACATCTACACTTGACATGCGTGTGCATGTATGTACAACTTAAAATAAATGGAACAAAATAATTTAAAATGCGTCTATTACTATTACAATGTGCGTTGGGATATTCTTAAAAGGATATGAGTCAATTTATTGATTAATATGCGCACATTTATACTTTATTATTCGTGTATTTTAGTCTAAATATGCATTGCATTGTATACTAACTAACTTATACCCAATAAAAAAAAAAACTTTAATGGGTGCGTTTTTTTATAAGTTGAATGACCATTCAACTTTAACAGATTTCCTTTATGGGAAATGAAAAAATTGTTGACAATGAAATACAGTTGACACTTATTTTAAGAGATTTCATTTCATTTCATTTAAAATGCACCCGTTCATCAGCCGGTAATATGTTGAAGAGTATATTTAAAGAATGGATAATCCATCACACATTCACACCTTCTCATCTTAAAAGAAGAAAGAAAGATGGATTCTGTCAAACAGTCGAAGAAACCCCGAAAACCCCTTTCCCTCATACCAAAAGAATATCTGCCAGAACTGGAGAAGGATCTTAATGATCCAACTTTCCAAGAAAGGTTTGAGGCATTTATTGACAACATGCCTGATGACAGCACCTCTGATGATTCCACAGGCACAACAGTCTCTTTCAACACATAGAAAATGGAGGCTCTTGCCTACCTAGCTGCTGAGGAGGCTGATGAAGAGGAAGAAGTTGACTCAAAGAAGGGGCCAATCTTCGTGAACAAGGAGAGGAAATGTTAAACTTGATTATGCATTTTATGATGGACACACGTTATTAATATTACGTTTTGATGTAATAAGTGTCCACTCTTTAATGTTTTTATAATATCAAGTTTATTATGGTTAAGTTTGTAATTTTCACGATGCTTGAAATGCGTTAATAATCCATTTAACTTGCGCATCATTAAACCTCCATATAACTTGTGCAGCATTAAACAACCATTTAACTTGCGCAACATTAAACCTTATGAGCGTTGAAAGGCTATGAGAATATTCATATATGAAAATCTTTATATGCGTTTGAATGTACAACATGTGCGTTTAATATAATATGCGTATATATATTATAATGTGTTTTAATAAACACTTGTATACCAAAAATTAAAAAACATTATATGTATATACTTAATTGGCAGTACATTAGGCCTTAATATGCGTAATAAATTAACAGTATGCGAGTTGGCTTCTGTATTAAAACTTTACTGCATTATTAAATTTAGCCAATGAAGTTACATGCGTTCAATAAAATCTAACATACGTGACATTAAAACTTAAAATGCGGAAACTGCCCAAATACAATATTCTCCCTGTCCTTTATCAAAAACATAAAAATAATAATAAAAATTATAAAAAACACCACGTTCATGTCCAATTCGAGCTTGTAAATTTCTTGGGCTTTACAAGGATGTATATACCCACTTCAACAGCACCCATAATGCACTATTGACCGTCCTGTGCATCTGCTTTGAATGGGCGAGAAGACCACGTCTATCAAATTGAAAGCCGTGGCGGAGAACATCCCAAATTTCCCAACAATCTCAAGTTAGAAATTTGCATTAAGGGGTGTTTTGTTTTCAGGTTTAGAATGTGTTGTTGTTGAAGTCAATTACAATGACAACAAAAGGAGAAGGAGGGCGAGTATGATGAGGAGGGTATACATTGTAAAGAATGTAAAGAATGCGACGATGAAGAACTGACGGTGGTTGTACTAATGGTGTGAAATACTCAATCGGTGCCATTACAACTTATGTTGTACTGATGAGTTTTTCTCCCCTTTTATAGGCGAATAACTATGTTAAATTAAGTAATTTGAGAAATTCAGTGTTAACCGTTTCATTAAAAAAAATATCTTTTTTCCATTTTTAATTAACACTATATTATAACGCCCGTCTATGTGAAACTTAATGTGCGTAACCGACTGTATTAACATGCGTAACTAATTTGCGTGAATTTTAATCTCTAATATACGCTAAACAATACTTTAGAATGCGTGTATATAAATGTTAGTGTGCGAACAAACTTAATGTGCGTATCCAGATGCATTGGCATGCGTAAATAAACACACCAATGACCATTCGCTAATACTTTAACAAATGTGCGTGATTTTCGTCTCCAACGTGCGCACAGGAATAATTTAGCATGCGTATAGTCAGATCTTAGTGTGCGAATAAACGATAAATTTGCCATGCGTATAGTCAGATCTTAGTGTGCGAACAAACGATAAATTTGCCTTGACAGTTAATACTCTGAAGTTGTCTATTCGAAGAAAAAATTTTAAGTCTTTTGGGAGGGGATTCAATCTTGGGCGGAGTAGATGTGTTCAACAACTTCTACCATTTTGCCAGTGAGCTCATCCATTTATTCTTTGTATTCCAAAAATATATATAACCTTTCAACAGCTCACAAATTAAAAAGCGTGATTGTAACGCACATTATGGCCTTAACGGGACTTATTTCCCTAATATGCGTTACATCTACACTTAACATGCGTATGATTGAATGTATGACTTATTATATAGAGCAAAATAATTTAAAATGCGTCTATTGATATCACAATGTGTGTTATTATGCCAGTCTTTCATTCTTAGTGTGCATGAGATTGTATACTCACAGAATTAGACCCAATAAAAAAAAAAGCTTCAATGGGTGCGTTTTTTTATAAGTTGAATGACCATTCAACTTTAACAGACTTCCTTTATTGGAAATGAAAAAATTGTTGACAAAGAAATAGACTTGTCACTTATTTTAAAGGTAAGACATAGGTCTATGTCGTTGTCAGAACCATATGTAATTTTTTTTAAATTCTTTTTTTTTTGAATATAGCACCATATGTAATTTTAGAACAGGTAACATACACCCGTTCATAAAGCCAGGAATATCAACACCTTCTCATCTCAAATCAATATAGATTCTGTCACGATGTTTAATAATTGTCCACTGTTTAATGTTTTATATAATGTGGAGTTTATTATGGTGAAATTGGTGATTATCACGATGCTTAAAAAATGCGTTGATAAACCATTTAAATTACGCAGCATTAAACCTTATGTGCGTTAAAAAGGGAACGTAATATGCCTATAGTAAAATCTTTATTTGCGTCATATTGTATAATATGTGCCTTTAATATAATATGCGTATATTATAATGCGCTTGTATACCACAAATTAAAAAACAATACATATATATATATATATATATATATATATATATATATATATATATATATATATATATATATATATATATATATATATATATATATATATATTTAAGGGGCAGTACATTAAGCCTTAATATGCGTAACAAATCAACCGTATGCGCGTTGGCTAGAATAATAAAACTTTAGTCAATGATTAAAGCCAATAGATGTTACATGCGTTAGACAACATCTAACATACGTGACATTAAAGCTTAAAATGTGCAAATAGCACAAATTTCCATTAAACTTAAAATGCATTCTTGACCGTTCTGTGGATCTGCTTCGAATGAGCGAAAGACTACCTCCATTAAACTGCAAGCCATTGCGGATAATATCCCAAATTTCTCAAAAATCTCAACACTGCGAGCTTGTAAGTTTCTTGGGTTTTCCAAAGACCTATATACCCACTTTAGCAGCACCCATAATGCATCTCTTGACCATTCTGTGGGTCTGCTTTGAATGGGCGGGGAGACCACGTCTATCAAACTGGAAGCCGTGGAATCTGTGGCAGAGAACATCCCAAACTTCCAACAATCTCAGGTTTGAAGTTTGCATCAAGGGATGTTTGATTTCAGGTTTAGAATGTGTTGTTATTGAAGTAAATTACAACGACAACAAAAGGAGAAGGAGGGCGAGTATGATGAGGAGGGTATACATGGTAAAGAATGTAAATAATACGACGATGACGAACTGATGGTGGTTGTGGTAATGGTGTGAAAGACTCAATCGATGCCATTACAACTTATGTTGTATTGATGAGTGTTCCTCCCCTTTTATAGGCGAATAACTAGGTTAAATTGAGTAATTTGACAAATTCAGTGTTAACCGTTTCATAAAATAAAAAAAAAAATATTCTTTCCATCTTTAATTTACCTATAAGTGGTGTTGTATACAGTTATTGATATAATCAAATATTATCCTTCCAAAAATCATAATATGTGCACCAAAAAGTTATTTAAAATGCGTATGTTAATATTTCAACGTGCGCGAGTGATTTTTAACACTATATTATAATGTCTGTCTATGAAAAAACTTAATGTGCGTGACCAAATGTATTAACATGCGTGAATACACACACCATTGATGCTACGCCAATACTTTAACAAGCGTGCGTGATTTTCATCTCTAACATGCGCACAGAAATAATTTAGTATGCGTAAGTTCAGGTCTTAGTGTGCGAACAAACGATCAAAGACAATTTGCCTTATTGATTAGTAATACTCTGAATTTCTTTATTTGAATAAAAAAAATTAAAGTTTTGTGGTGGGGAAAGGTTCGATCCTGGTTGGAGTCAATAAGCACAAAGACTTCTACCATTCCACCATTCAACTCATCTATCTACTTATTGTATCCAAAAACATATGTAACCTTTCAACTGATCACAAATTAAAAAGCGTGTGAAACGCACATTATGGCCTTAATGTGTTTTATAGACTAACTTAATGTGCGTCTCCAGCCACATTAACATATGTGTCGTGTGCTTGTGAATGCTTCATTATACAGTTGTAATATTTTTAACGAATATGCATTAAGTTAGTTCTTAATATGCGAACAGTAATATTTTGACGTTTAATAATTTACGTATGCAACATTGTGTATTCTTATTGCATGCATTTAAAAGACCAAATCAACGCATATTACGGATTTTGCACCACTCACGTTAGAAAAAGGTATTACTCCTACTGTGTGGATAATAATAATAATAATAATAATAATAATAATAATATAACAATAATAATGCACGTTTGATTTTTGTTTGTTTATTTAATGACTATCAAGTAAATAAACAAAAAAAATATATAACAGCCAAACAAAGATTTATTATTTACATTGAAGTAATTTATACATTGATTTGCTACTACCACTAACATAATGAAAATAATAATAAACAACATCCCCCTAGCGATATAAATCAACACCAACCAACACAACAATTCAAATCAAAGGGCCGATGATAGCTTATTTTATTGATTAAGAACCCCATACAAACGACAGGATCCGTCTACACCTTTTGGAGATATTTCTTTTGGTTAAGCCTGCATTAAGGTACCAAAGGATATATCTCCATGAGGAGTAGAGGATCCTGCCGTATGTCTGGGCTAAAACAACACATTCTAAAATTGAGAAGATTGAGTTCAATGAATGTAAACCCCAACTAATCCAGAAGTGTTAAATTGCTCCATCAGTTACGTGGAACCTAGTGGAGACCCACAAGATCGGGATTGACAACGGTTTAGACCCATAAAAGAACATTATCAGGTTCAAACTGTGTCATCTTAGTTGATAACCGCATTGTCACCCCCGGCTATCACCCCCGAGCTCTACTCAAAGGATGTCGAAGCATAGCAGTGCAGTAACCACTCGAAGCATTGCAGTAATTACGGAGGATGGGGTTTCAAATGGCAGCTTTGCTTCTATATACTTTGCCCCTCCTACCATAGCAGCTTCTTGCTCAGTGTGGGGAAAGATGACGGTGAGTGGGGAGGGTATGCTAACTTCCCGCTCCGAGGGAAGTGGGGAAAGATGGGGGTATCTGGGGAGGGCTGAAGTATTGTGGTGTTGTATTTCATTAAGGGGATGTTTATTCTCAGGTTTAGAATGTGTTGTTTTTGGAACTAATTACAATCACAACTAGAAGAAGGGGGGCGAGTATGAAGAACATGAGGGTAAATATTATGAACAACAAGAAGAACACGGCGAGGAAGAAATGATGCTTGTTGTTGAGATGGAGTGGGTAACTCAATTGATGCCATTTCAACATATAAAAATATAAAGAAAACCCTTGATACTCGGTCGTTGGGTGTTCCTTCCTTTTTATAGGCGAAATACTTGTTCACATTCCCTGACTTGACACATTTAATTTTGACATTTCATAAACATTGAAATGAAAATGGAGTTCACAAATTTCATGTGCTTCAGATTGATTTATAAAGTGCGCCAAATACTAGTACTGCGTGCGTGAAATACGAATGCCTTAGATTTATCAATCAATACTTAATATAATATATACGTTTTTTTTTATTACCAAATAAAAAAAATGATGTCCGTTTTTTTAGTCGTTTAAAGCATTAAATGACCACTACAAAATACTGTTCGTTTCGCCAACTACACATGCATAGTTAATAGTCATGAATGACAATTCAATGTTGAAAGATTCCCTTTATGGGAAATAGGTAAATTACTGACGACAATTAGTCTTGTCACCTACATTGCACATACGACTGGTAATTGAATAGTGACGGTGTCCAACAATTTTTAATGTGATTTAATTCCCACTGTAATATGCGCGATTAAACACTACAATGTGCGTGTTGATAATAATTTATAATGTGAGATGATATCAAAAAAAATTACATTTTCCAAGATTTCCTTTTTGAATGACAATTCAATTTTGAAACGATTTCCTTTATGGGAAATAGCTAAATTGCTGACAACGATTAGTCTTATCACTTGAACACTCAACCCCACCGTATGGGTGTGTGGTGGGGGAGGATTTATAGGGGTGAGGTGGTTAATTTGCCTATGCATCACAATTTTATATGTAAATCGCCTTATGGCTTTAGGGTGCGTTGGATTCACTCTTAATGTACGTGACAAAATAGTTTAAAATGCTTTTATTTTTTACTTAATATCGGCTCATGAATACAATACTATGCGTATAGTTGATTGGTGTCGAATCCAACAAATAATAAATTACTTACTCTTATTAATTGCAATAGTGATGAGTAAGGTCGTACCCACAGAGATTGGTTCGATTAAATTTAATCAAAGATTTAATAAAGAATGAGATGAGAATTGGAAATTAAATAGCAACAATAAAAAGGCAAACAATACGAAATATTAAATAATCAATAGCAACTAGTATCCAACTCAAGGCATAATATCAATTTAATTCTAACAAGACAGATCATTGCTTTCCAATAAATAATTACTTTACTCTTTACTAAATTGGTTATGGTTATTAACAAGTTCTAATAACCTATCTTTCCTTACTTTTTCGATAATCAAAACAAGCTCTTTGATTACTTCCCTAGCTAATGAAGAATCCTAAACATGCTCTTAGGATTTAATTTACCAACAGCATTAAAGAATTAGAAAGATTACCAATTCTAGCCAACAAACTCAAAAGCATGGTTCATTTAAGCTAGACTATATATCTTCATAACATAAGATTGAAAATCTAATTTATAATCAACTATGTTATTTGCTACTAGCTTTAGAACACTTAAACAATTACGGATTCAAAGTTCTAAATAGCAATTTAATACCTTGACAATTGAACAAAGGGCCCTCTTGCAACAATTAATCAAGCAATAATTAAAACTTATATAATAGGAGATATATAAATAATAAAGTGCAGAGAATAAAATTAAGCTAAATAAATCTCACTGGTCTTGTAGAATCAAACTTCAATAATCCTTGAATTTGAAAATAAACATAGCAGAACATTACAGGGAGTGTTTACAGTAAAATAAAATTATTCTGAGAAAACTGATTGACTATACTGAAAAATCCATCCCTATTTATACTAGTTCAGGCTCCCTAATCAACTCAACATAACCCTAATTTCTCTAACATCCACAAACTAAATCAATTTCTTGAACCACATAAAACCTAAAAAATAAATAAACTTTATTTTTTTCTAACCATGGAAAATTAGCAAGGCATGCTCCAAATACTCTCTACTTCAATTAATTTCGTCCGTACATAGCAGCCACAGAAGGAGTCGACGTTAGTTCACGGACGGAATGCGCGCAGTTCGTCTTCATCGCAGCAGCCTACGGAGTTGCCGTTTTGATTTCTTTCTGCTGCTATGGTCCATGCGGCAATCTCACGTAAAAGGAAAACAAACATAAAATTGTTTTTAATTTCATCATGGGCTTTAATCAATAAAATTAACAAATAGACTACAATGGATCAAATTAAATTAAGTTAGTAAAGAGCCCATTTCTTATGTATATTCCTAAAGGCCCAAAATAAAATTATTTAAATAATTATTATATTATTACAAAAATATAAAATAAAACACAAAATAAATATAATGTAAAATAAATAAATCTAATTTATTATAAAAACTAATCTAATTAAATATAAAAATAGTACTTATCAAACCCCACACTAATCATTTGCTTGTCCTCAAGCAAAAACATTATTTAAGAAAACATAAATATATAAAAACTCATAACACTTCATGAACATTGATCACAAACACATTATAAATAACTAGCTAGCAATTTATTTGAAAATAGAGTGAACTAAATAATCAAGCCCTCACGGGAATATCACTCATAACGCACAAGTGTTTGAAGGGTGTGTGTATAAATTTCACTCAAATCAATTCCTATAGAAATGCTCTACCATAGGCTTGCATATCTTCTCATTCTCTACTACAAGATAACATGCACGATCAAATCATAAGGACTTTGTCAAGGTTGTAATGAGGCTTAGGGCAAAGGGTAGGAATTATTTAGAAAAGTAGTTCAAAAAAGCCTTCAAAACTAGAGGAGCAAAGATTAAATGAACATAACCAAGTTAAATAAAAGCTCAATTCATTCAAATCTCTCTTGTTATTTTGATAGTTCAATTCTAACCAAATAAACCATCACATCCCATAAGATCACAAACTATTCATAGTTTATTCAACATGAAAAATAATAATAATAATAATAATAATAATAATAATAATAATAATAATTCTTTTTTTCCTTTTTCTCTTCTGTACTGTCACTTTCTCTTTTCTTTTCTTTCTTCTTTTCATTCTCTTTTCTATACTGTTCTTTTTCGTATTCTTTTCATCTTTTTTTTTTTTTTATTTCTTTTGATTCTTTTGTATATTTTTTTTGAAGAATCACAATTTCCATCACACGTTTCACCATCTTTAGTTTATAAACAATCTCAAATTGAAACAACTACATCAACTCTCTTATCTTTTCTTTTTTTGAAATACCAACCAAAAAAACTCATAGGAGTCCAATGACAAATTCATTATTCTCACTCATAGATACTTTGTCAACATTTTTCCCCACACTCAAATCTTTATGCAATTACCCAATCAAAGCTCCCCTATTCCTTTGGGCAAGGTTTAAGGAAATTAATTTTAAGCATAGGCTTATAATGTGGTTTCATAACAACAAAAATATAGTTAAAAAGGCTCAAAGTGGCTAAAAAGGGATAAATCATTCATGGTATGAACAGGCTATTTGGCTAGTGAGGCTAAAAATCAAAGATGGCCTTAATCATATTAAAATCATGCATGCATCAAATTAGTTTTGAAGAGAATCAAGGCAAGTTCTAGAGATACAAATCTAGGGAAGATATCACACAAGAACAAAATAATTGGACTGAAGTGTCAGTCAAAGGCTCAAAAAATCTCACAGGTTCATGCTTGCTTAGTTTAGCCACCGCCATATCAAACAAAATACTAAACTAAATAGTCATAATATGAAAGACCAATTATTCAATTATGTTATGAATTTTAGTAAAAATATTATTATTTTTGAAAAATAAATTATTAGTAAATTTTTTTTATGGGAAGAATCAAATAATGAATAATAGTTAAATCCCCTCCTCACACTTATTCTTAACATTGTCCCCAATGTTAAATAAAATGTAAAGATAAAAGAAAAATTAATAAAAATGAAAGAATAGAATAAACTCCCATTGGGTTGCCTCCCAAGCAGCGCCTTTCTTTAACGTCTTTGGCTAGACTCCATCGCCGTCCTAACGCATTCTCAAAGTTAGGACTTCTATTCAGCGCAACATTCAATTCATCATCAACAATCAAATGAGAATTAACTTTCTGCAATAAAATATCCATAGCAAAAACAGATGATATGCCATTCAAATGTTTCATGGTAGTATTAAATATATCAAATTTTATAATTTCACCATCAAACTCCATTGTCAATGTACCATCATGCACATCAATTTTTGATTTAGTTGTTTTCAGAAATGGCCTTCCCAACAATATTAGTGTTGAATCATAAGAATTATTATTATCTTCTTCCATATCAACTACATAAAAATCAGTAGGAAAAACTAAACCTTGCACTTGTACTAAAATATCTTCCAAAATACCTCTAGGATACACATTAGATCTATCAGCAAGTTGAAGAATTATACCCGTTTCTTTTAATGGACTAACATTCAGGGATGAATAAACAAACAAGGGCATGACATTAATTGAAGCTCCAAGATCTAACATTGCTCTTTCAATATTAATATTACCAATCTTGCAAGGGATAGCAAACATACCTGGGTCTTTACACTTGGGAGGTAATTTTTTCTGAAGGATAGCTGAAACATTTTCCCCCATGCTTACCATTTCATTACCTTTCAACTTTCTTTTATTTGTGCACAACTCTTTGAGAAATTTAGCATATCGAGGAATTTGTTTAATAGCATCAAGTAAAGGAATATTTACCTCAACCTTTCGAAAGGTTTCAAGAATTTCTTTCTCTTCTTCATTCTTCTTGGACTTAGCCATTCTATTAGTAAAAGGCGGAGGAATTACCATCGTCTTTGGATGCTCTCTAATAGGCTTTTGATCATCTTGAGGTTGATGGACTTCTTTTTCAGTTTCCTTATCTTGGTTGGGTATTTTCCTCACATGAGTAGGTTCTGACAACTCTTTTCCACCTCTCAATGTAATTGCACTTACATTTTCCTTTGGGTTCACAACAGTTTGTGATGGCAATTTACCTTGAGACTCCCGCAAGGTCCTTTGTTCTTCGGCCATTGCTTGCTCTACTTTGGGATTGCAACAAGAGGCAGTTGATTCAGTTGTGGTATTTGATTGAAGGGATGTTGATGACAAGGCTTGATTTTTGCGCAATTTAGTTTCTTTTCTCAACCTTTTAGCAGTCTTCTCGATCTCAGGATCGTATTGCAATTGACCTGTACGAGAAGAACGTGGCATAAAAATAATCTATTTGACACCAATCCCCGGCAACAACGCCAAAAATTTGATGGGTGTCGAATCCAACAAATAATAAATTACTTACTCTTATTAATTGCAATAGTGATGAGTAAGGTCGTACCCACAGAGATTGGTTCGATTAAATTTAATCAAAGATTTAATAAAGAATGAGATGAGAATTGGAAATTAAATAGCAACAATAAAAAGGCAAACAATACGAAATATTAAATAATCAATAGCAACTAGTATCCAACTCAAGGCATAATATCAATTTAATTCTAACAAGACAGATCATTGATTTCCAATAAATAATTACTTTACTCTTTACTAAATTGGTTATGGTTATTAACAAGTTCTAATAACCTATCTTTCCTTACTTTTTCGATAATCAAAACAAGCTCTTTGATTACTTCCCTAGCTAATGAATAATCCTAAACATGCTCTTAGGATTTAATTTAACAACAGCATTAAAGAATTAGAAAGATTACCAATTCTAGCTAACAAACTCAAAAGCATGGTTCATTTAAGCTAGACTATATATCTTCATAACATAAGATTGAAAATCTAATTTATAATCAACTATGTTATTTGCTACTAGCTTTAGAACACTTAAAGAATTACGGATTCAAAGTTCTAAATAGCAATTTAATACCCTGACAATTGAACAAAGGGCCCTCTTGCAACAATTAATCAAGCAATAATTAAAACTTATATAATAGGAGATATATAAATAATAAAGTGCAGAGAATAAAATTAAGCTAAATAAATCTCACTGGTCTTGTAGAATCAAACTTCAATAATCCTTGAATTGGAAAATAAACATAGCAGAACATTACAGGGAGTGTTTACAGTAAAATAAAATTATTCTGAGAAAACTGATTGACTATACTGAAAAATCCATCCCTATTTATACTAGTTCAGGCTCCCTAATCAACTCAACATAACCCTAATTTCTCTAACATCCACAAACTAAATCAATTTCTTGAACCACATAAAACCTAAAAAATAAATAAACTTTATTTTTTTCTAACCATGGAAAATTAGCAAGGCATGCTCCAAATACTCTCTGCTTCAATTAATTTCGTCCGTACATAGCAGCCACAGAAGGAGTCGACGTTAGTTCACGGACGGAATGCGCGCAGTTTGTCTTCATCGCAGCAGCCTACGGAGTTGCCGTTTTGATTTCTTTCTGCTGCTATGGTCCATGCGGCAATCTCACGTAAAAGGAAAACAAACATAAAATTGTTTTTAATTTCATCATGGGCTTTAATCAATAAAATTAACAAATAGACTACAATGGATCAAATTAAATTAAGTTAGTAAAGAGCCCATTTCTCATGTATATTCCTAAAGGCCCAAAATAAAATTATTTAAATAATTATTATATTATTACAAAAATATAAAATAAAACACAAAATAAATATAATGTAAAATAAATAAATCTAATTTATTATAAAAACTAATCTAATTAAATATAAAAATAGTACTTATCAAACCCCACACTAATCATTTGCTTGTCCTCAAGCAAAAACATTATTTAAGAAAACATAAATATATAAAAACTCATAACACTTCATGAACATTGATCTTAAACACATTATAAATAACTAGCTAGCAATTTATTTGAAAATAGAGTGAACTAAATAATCAAGCCCTCACGGGAATATCACTCATGTGACGGTTTTCCCTACCCGAGAATTTATTTGAAGCTCATGTGACGGTTTTCCCTACCCGACAACGCTGGATTGTTCACGTTGTGGAAGGGAATATCCACATCCCATTTTCGAAATTCAGCTTCCCAGGTAAGAAACATGCTTCGAGGGGCTATGATTATAGGATGGCTATCGGCGAAGAGCTTCATAAACGACTGGAGAAACACTATCGTGAGGCAGGTTTTCCCAGTACCAGGCGCGTGCGAGATTATGCATCCCTTCCCACAATCAGACTGCAGCTTTTTCAGATTCTCGATGTGAATATCCCCACCAATGTTTCTCCACAAGAACTCAAACCCCTTGCGTTGATGAGGATACATTGTTCCTTTAGTCCCCGGAGGAAGAATGTCCCACACAGTCATTCCACCGTGGATTGAATTACAATGATTTCCAGAACCACCATCCAATCATTGTACAATTTTATATGCATCTTGATACTTTGACAAATTGAAAACAAAACAATATGCCTGCATTTAATTGTTTATGTGCGTTAGATTATTCTATCAATGCCTTTTAAGAAAATCATTAAAAAATTCACTTACTTTCATTTATATTCGTCCAATTATCTCAATCGTAAAATGTGTGCTTATATATAACTTAATGAGCGTATCCACATGGATTAACATGCATAACACTGCGCGTGTCCAAATAGCTTAATGTGCGTGTACACGTGGATTATATGCGCAAGTACACACACCATTCAACGTGCGCGAGTACTTTAACGAATGTGCGTGAATTTTATATTTAATATGCGCACACTAATACTTTAATATACTTATATTCTGTCCTTTCAACTTGCGCGAGTACTTTAACGAATGTGCGTGAATTTTATATTTAATATGCGCACACTAATACTTTAATATACTTATATTCTGTTCTTTCAACATGCGCGAGTACTTTAACGAATGTGCGTGAATTTTATATTTAATATGCGCACACTAATACTTTAATATGCTTATATTCTGTTCTTGTTGTGCGAACAAACGGCCAAAAAAATTTTAAGTCTTTTGGGGGGATTCAATCCTAGGTAGAGTCGATGTGTTCAAAGACTTCTACCATTTCACCAGTGGGCTCATCCATTTATTCCTTGTATACCGAAATATATGTTTCCTGCCAACTGTTCATAAATCTAAAAGAAAACAATGTGCATGTATTTAGTTGTTTATGTGCGTTAGATTATTCATTCATTGCCCAAAATACACAACCTTGGTTACCAACTAATAACAAATTAATAATAAAAAAAAAAACAGAATATCCCTTTAGTATAGCCTTTATATGCGTTAAATTCCATAATCAACAACTTTTAACAAGATCATTACAATGTGAATTTTGTTAATTTAAATTTATAAAATTCGTCCAATTTTGTTAACTAAACGAGGACATACTGATTTGAATCAATAATATAATAATTTGTTTAATTGTATATGTTATGTGTGTACCTAGTTAATAAAGCTACACTGCGCGTGTCCAAATAGCTTAATGTGCGTGTGCACATGGATTACATGCGCAAGTACACACACCATTGAATGTGCGCGAGTACTTTAATGAATGTGCGTGAAATTTATCTTTAATATGTGCACACTAATACTTTAATATGCTTATATTCTATTCTTGTTGTGCGAACAAACGGCCAAAAAACTTTTAAAGTCTTTTAGGGGGGAATTCGATCCTGGACGGAGTCAATGTGTTCAAAGACTTCTACCATTTCGCCAGTGGACTCATCCGTTTATTCTTTGTATACAAAAATATATGTTGCCTGCATGTATTTACTTGTTTATGTGCGTTAGATTATTCATTCATTGCGTTTTAACAAAATCATTAAAAATGAATTCCTTTCATTTAAATTCGTCCAATTATCTCAACCGTCGATTTGAATTCCTGTCATTTGAATTCAATTTCGTGCGATGTCAACAGAAATTAACTAAAATACCACCCCGGGTATTAAATTAAAAAAAAATGAAACAAAATACGAAAACCTTTCTTCTTCACCACGACCAGTTAGAAAATCATTATCAGAGCTTTTTACCTTTACGACCGCGATTTCCAGTTTGTTTCAGAGTCAGGCAGCAACCTTTACAAGCTTTTAGTACTTCGGCAGTGCTTAACTACCAACACCTTGCATCGCGGACAGTTTTATTATCAACTCCTTTGAGTTACTAAAAGCATATATGGCGTCTGAAGAACATGCAACCCACACGGCGGAATCCAGCCAACAACCACCTTCTAGAAAAGGTAAATTTCATACATTCATATCACATGCGCAATTTACAGATTAATTTCACGCACGTTAGGTATTGTATGTATAATTTTAAGATTTCAGTTTCTCACGCATTGTGATTTTAGAGTCCGTTTGGAAAGCAGGAAAATGACTTCTGGAAAATGAGTCATTTTCCGGAAAACATTTTCCTTTCTAGTGTTTGGTTGCATTTTGGAAAACTGTTTTTGTGTGTTTGGTTCATTTTCTGGAAAATGAGTAGAATTGTATAATTAAATATTTTAATTATTTTATTTAGAATATTACAACATGTATAATAATATAATAATAATTTTAAATATAATAAAAAATAACTAATAATATATCAAAAATATTGTGGTGGTGGTGTTATTTGTTATATAATAATAATAATAATAATAATAATAATAATAATAATAATAATAATAATAATAATAATAATAATAACTGGTGGTGGTATGACGGTGGTAGCAGTGGTGGTGGTGGTGATGGTGTGGTGGCGGTGGTTGCGGTGGTATGGTGGTGGTGGTGGTGGCGACGATGGTGGTTGCGGTAATATGGTGGTGGTGGCGGCGGCGGTGGTTGCGGTGGTATGGTGGTGGTGGTGGCGGCGACGATGGTGGTTGCGGTAGTATGGTGGTGGCGGCGGCGGTGGTGGTTGCTGTGGTATGGTGGTGGTGGCGGCGGCGGTGGTATGGTCGTGGTGGTGGCGGCGTCGGTGGTGTGATGGTGGTGGTGGTGGTGGCGGTGGCGGTGGTATGGTGGTGGTGGTGGCGGCGACGGTGGTTGCAGTGGTATGGTGGTGGTGGCGGTAGTAGTGGTGGTGGTGTGATGGTGGTGGTGGTGTGGTTGCGGTGGTGTGGTGGTGGTGGCGACGGCGGTGGTGTGATGGTGGTGGTGTGTGGTGGTGGCGGTGGTATGGTGGTGGTGGTGGTGGCGACGATGGTGGTTGCGGTAGTATGGTGGTGGTGGCGGCGGCGGTGGTTGCGGTGGTATGGTGGTGGTGGTGGCGGCGACGATGGTGGTTGCGGTAGTATGGTGGTGGCGGCGGCGGTGGTGGTTGCTGTGATATGGTGGTGGTGGCGGCGGCACTGGTATGGTCGTGGTGGTGGCGGCGTCGGTGGTGTGATGGTGGTGGTGGTTGCGGTGGTATGGTGGTGGTGGTGGTGGCGGTGGCGGTGGTATGGTGGTGGTGGTGGCGGCGACGGTGGTTGCAGTGGTATGGTGGTGGTGGCGGTGGTAGTGGTGGTGGTGTGATGGTGGTGGTGTTGTGGTTGCGGTGGTATGGTGGTGGTGGCGACGGCGGTGGTGTGATGGTGGTGGTGTGTGGTGGTGGCGGTGGTATGGTGGTGGTGGCGGCGGTGGCGGTGGTGGTGGCGGTGACGACGGTGGTTGCGGTGGTATGGTGGTGGTAGTGGCGGCGACGGTGGTGGTGGTGGTAGTGGTGGTGGTGTGATGGTGGTGGTGTGGTGGCGGTGGTATGGTGGTGGTTGCGGTGGTATGGTGGTGGTGGCGGCGGCGATGGTGGTTGAGGTGTTATGGTGGTGGTGGCGGCGGCGGCGGCGATGGTGGTAGTGGTGGTGGTGGCGGCGACGGTGGTTGCGGTGGTATGGTGGTGGTAGTGGTGACGACGGTGGTGGTAGTGATGGTGGTGTGGTGGCGGTGCTATGGTGGTGGTGGTGGCGGCAACGATGGTTGCGGTGGTACGGTGGTGGTGGTAGTGGCAGCGGTAGTGGTGGTGGTGGTATGATGTTGATGGTGGTAGTGGTGGTGGTGTGGTGGCGGTGGTGGCGGTGATATAGTGGTGGTGGCGGCGGCAGTAGTGGTGGTGATGGTGGTGGTATAATGTTGATGATGTTGGTGTAAAAGTTGGAAAATGACTTCCCCAAAAAAAGGGGAAGTCATTTTCCTCCAAAACAAGCTTATTTTCCAAAGTCAATGGAAAATGATTTCCGTTGACTTGATTTTCCAAGCACATCCAAACAATGAAAACTTGAAAAATGATTTCCAGAACTCATTTTCCAGGTTTCCAAACATACCCTTAGTTGACAATCCCTAATAAATTCGAATTCGAATTCATTGAATGTATACTTCACGTGGATTCATCTTAAAAGTTTTTTGTGCCGCACATTGTTTACTATTTATACACATATTCTATTTCTATGTTTTATGATTAACCCCAAAAATTATGAAATTGTTGTACGCATTTTGTTTTCATGCTTTAACGGACCCTAACTTGTACACTGACGCACATAACTTATAAACACGCATACCTTCGAACAATGCACACACATTCTGCATTTAATCTCTTTTGCAGTTTAAAAGAGCAAAAGTTTGTATTTGTTTGCAAATATATGTTCCAAACGCAAGAGGGAACATAATATGCAGATTGTTGTAGCTGCAGTGGATGATGGGCCTATTCAGTCTTCAAAAAAGACTCGATCCCGAAAGCCTAAATCTGATGACATTCTTGCAAAATTTAAAGAAGTACAGAACAGGGGGTCATCCTCAATGTTGGTTAAGGCCATTGCAAAATTTAGTCAAGAACAACAAACTGCAGTTCGGGAGATGGGATTTAGAAGTAACTGAAGATGATGTGGAAGCTGTTTTAGGTTTCCCTAGGGGACCCCTTGAGATTAAATACAAGGGAGAGAGGATCTCCTCTACTAATGCATTGTTCAACGAGTGGAAGAATAATATTGTGGCAAAAAATTTGTCATCCGTGAAGTATTCAGAGGCTGTTACAGCAATGCTTGCTTGCACTGATGGGGGGAAATGGTTCAAATTCCATTTTATTCTTCTCTTCAACTCCATGTACATCGAAAGTACGAAAAATGGGTATATTACGCCACATATTTTGGAAATTGTGGACAATGTAGACAAAATTCCCCATTTCAATTGGTGCAGATTCACCCTCCAAACCTTGAGTGCTGCAGCTGTCAGATGGCAGAAAAAATATGCTGGATATTTTCCCGGTTTCATGTTGTTTATGCTTGTAAGTTTTGAAGCACATTGAATTTCTACAAAAATAAAAAATAAAAAGGCAAAATGTGTCAGATATTTATTTTAACGATCTTTTCATTTGCATTCAGGTACATTATGTTGATAGGGTGATTCTCCGCTTCCACCGACCTGTCAAGAGGTCTATTCCGGCATTAGTAGGATGGACAACTCCACTTCTAAAGGAATGGCAGAAGACTGAAGCTGAGGCTGGTGGTTTTGGACAAGGAAGAGTCGAGCCATGCAATCCAGAATGTATACCAACCCAACCAGCTTCTCACATTCCTGCTGTTGATGCTCAGAGTCTCCCTGAGATAGAGGATGTTACTGTAGACACTTAAATTTTGATAAATATTGATTATTTATCAATATTAGTATATTTGAATATATTTGAAATATTTTGGATAATATTGATATTATCTAATTTGTTAATTAGATAATATCAAAAGAGTTTGAGCTTATCAAAATTCTCTATCCTACAGCTATAAATAGGAGCTCTCATTTCTATGTAATCACACACATCCTAGGAAAAGTGATGTAAACATCTAGAAAAATATTATTCAGGATCACAATAAAAATGTGATACTGAAAGTAGAAGTCTCTCCTCCATAATGATCATGCCTATGCCTATTGATCCAAACCTCCATTGAAGATCAAGCCATTTGAACCCGGAGGCCCTTCAAGAAGAACAAACTATATATACAAGCCCTTCTTTGAAGATCAAGCCACTTGAAACCCGGAGGCCCTTCAATGGTGGAGTGTTCAAGGCACCAATTGAAGAATCAGAGGATATCCAGAGACATGTACCCACACCGCATTTGATACTTGATTTGTATCTAAAATTTTGAATTTCTAAATATATATTCAATTTTCTTTGTTCACAAATTGGCACGCCGAGTGGCACCACTCTGCCTCTCATCTCTTCATAGGCACTTTCAACCGATATGGGGGCAAACCCTGTATGAAATTTGAAACGGAGGAAGCTAAATGATACTCCTTGGCACGAGTTTAAACGGACTCATATCTTTCAAGGCTCCTTGGCACGAGTTGAAACGGCCTTATATCTTTAAGGTGTAGTGTCGAGACTTTATTGCACTACATACTTTTGAGTGTTATATGCTCTCAAGTGGTGTACAAACAAGTCTCGAGGGGGCATTTGTAGACACTTAAATTTTGATAAATATTAATTATTTATCAATATTAGTATATTTGAATATGTTTGAATATATTTGGATATATTTGAATATACTTATGGATAATATTGATATTATCTAATTTGTTAATTAGATAATATCAAAAGAGTTTGAGTTTATCAAAACTCTTCTATCTACAACTATAAATAGGAGCTCTCATTTCTCTGTAATCAGACATCCTAGGAAAAATCATAGAAAGAACTCTGAAGTTTATCACAATAAAAATGTGATCCTGAAAGTAAAAGTCCTTCCTCCTCCATATGTTGATGCATGTTGATCCAAACCTCTATTGAAGATCAAGCCATTTCAACCCGGAGGCCCTTCAAGAAGAACAAGCTATATATACAAGCCCTTCTTTGAAGATCAAGCCACTTGAAACCCGGAGGCCCTTCAATGGTGGAGTGTTCAAGGCACCAATTGAAGAATCAGAGGATATCCAGAGACATGTACCCACACCGCATTGATACTTGATATGTAAACCAGAACTTTGAATTTCTAAATATATATTCAATTTTCTTTGTTTACAGTTACAATTGATGCTGAGGAGGTATGTTCATTTTTTATCTTTTTTTAAACGCGTATTATGTTATAATCATATGCACGTTTAGTATTTTTATCACGCACGTTAGGATTTACTGTGACACACACTAATTGATAATCCTTTGCATATTACCACGGTTATATACATATTGGTTGAAAGCACATTAACACTATACAGAACGCACATTAAGGTCTGTTAGATGTAATTAACATTGATACGCATCATGTACTAATCATACAAACGTTCATTTCCCACACAGGAATATTGCACTGCATATGAACAGAGTTTAAAAAACTTATGTGAAGAGATGAACAATCTTATTCAATACAACAGCAGATCATCCTCCGTCATCCACAACAAAGATAGGGTGACGAATCTGAAATCCCTTGCACACAAAGCACTTGCTGCTGCAATTCCAGGGGTGGAATCAACTCTCTACCAAGAGGAAAGAAGTGCATTTAACCCTGAAACATGTACTGCAATTGAATTTGCAATACAGAATAAGCTGAAATATATTAGGGAATCTTGTGATATCCCTGCTTTAGACTCTGGAATTAGCCCCCTTCAAACAACCCCCATTCCAACACAAACACATATAAATACTCTGGATGATATTGCACATGTTGCCTCTATCTACCTTAATGAAGAACAACAAGACGATGTTTCAGAAGAGGAGCATGAGGATTCAGACCAACTGCCAGAATATGCTGAAAAAGAGGGTGAGCAGGTTGAGGCTGTTGCCAGAGAAGCTCTTGCAGACATTATAGAACAAACTAGAGTTGAGCAGGTTCGAGGTGAGCAGGTTACGGCTGTTGCCAGAGAATCTAATGCAGGCGTTGAAGAACGAACTAGAGTTGATGAGGTTGACAGTGAGCAGTTTAATGCTGTTGCCAGTGAAGCTCTTGCCAACGTTGCACAACAAACTAGAGTTGAGGATGTTGATAGTGAGCACATTAAGGCTGTTGCCAGTGAAGCTCGTGCAGACGCTGCAGAAAACACTAGACTTAAGGAGGTTGAGCAAGCTGAGCTTCCAGAACAAGTTTCACTACTAGACAGTGTTACACATGCTGATGATGAGTGTGAGAAAACTATGACTGCTGGAAATGAAGAGCACCTAAGAGTCACACAAGACATTTCAGTATATGACATAGAGCAAGGTGAGATCGAAATAAATCGTTAAGTGTCACTTGTTGATGCAGGGGGGAATGCGACGGATGTTGAGCATGCAGTATGTTTTTCAGAACTTGTAAGCATACCAGAGCCGTGTCCTAGGGTTCAAGCAGCTCATCTTTTCTCGACGGAGTGCCTCCTAGTGTTGAAGCAGACATAGTCCCGATAGCAGCAGCTTCGAAAAAAGCTGGAAAGGCTATATCAGAGCCTACTGAAGAGCATCAGCAGAGAGGACGGAGAACACGAAAACGGTCAGAATCATTAAAATCTCCGTTCTTTTTAAGACAAGTGCAACTCACATCACCAATCACTCTTGCTGAGAATGCATTTAAAGTTTGGATTGAAGAGACAGATGAGCCGAATTAGTGAGTTATACCTAAAATCCATATTCTGGTTTTTGTTAATTGAACCTACGAATATCTTAAATTTTTTTTTTAGGTTTTTCCTAATGTTTATATAAAATATTTTTATCTGCATATTTGTAGCTTTCAAGAAGTGTTTAAGAATGGTGATTGTGAATGTATGTCTTGTATTATCAAACTAATTCATAAGGAATAATACAATATATATAATCCTGACTATGGCTACTCTAAACAAGGCAAGTATCAATTTACATAATGTAGAGAATTGTAACAGACAATTACAATGATTTACAATGATTTGATTGGATATACATTAATACACCCCCTCAAGCTGAAGGTTGGAGGGAGACAACATTAAGCTTGCCACGTAGAACGTCAAAGCGCGAAGCTGGAAGCGGTTTTGTAAAGATATCAGCCAGTTGATCTTTGGTGGATATAAAATTGACTAGAAAGTCCCCGGATGCTACTTTGTCACGAACAAAGTGAAAGTCAATCTCAACATGCTTCGTTCGAGCATGAAAAACAGGATTAGCACACAAGTAGGTGGCGCCAAGATTATCACACCATAGTGTAGCCGGAGTACCAGAATGAAGACCCAGTTCACGGAGTAGTGACACAACCCATGTGACTTCAGCTGCAACGTCTGCTAACCCTTTGTATTCAGCCTCAGTGGAAGAGCGAGCAACAGTGCGTTGTTTACGTGAAACCCAAGAGATTAAGTTGCTGCCAAGAAAAATAGCATACCCGCTAGTGGACTTGCGATCGATCGGACAACCAGCCCAGTCGGAATCGGAATAGGCATGAATGTCAGAGGACTGGGAGATAGATAGACGAAGACCATAGTCCAAAGTACCCTTAACATACCGTAACACACGTTTTAAGAGACCCCAATGCTCAACTGTCGGAGCGTGCATAAACTGGAATAGACGGTTCACTGCATAGGAGAGATCAGGGCGCGTAATAGTTAAGTATTGGAGAGCCCCTGCTAAGCGTCGATACTGAGTGGGGTTATCAAAAACTTCATCAGATGGAGTGACTGCTTTAATAATAGAAGCCGGAGTGGTGAGCAGTTTGCAATCAGTCATACCAGCCCTGTTTAGAAGATCACCCATATAACGACGCTGAGAGAGTAAACAAAGCCCATTACTGAATAGAGTTTCAATGCCCAAGAAAAAAGATGGTTGGCCGAGATCCCGTATTTTAAAAACCGAAGCTAGTCGCTGAATAAGAGTGTGAATGAGACTAGAGTCATTTCCCATCATTATAATATCGTCCACATATACTAGCAAAAATACTCTAGCGGTACCAGCAGAGTAATGAAAAAGAGACACATCGGTTTTTGAGGCTAAAAAACCTGTAGCAAGCAAAAACTCGTGAAGACGTTTGAACCAAGCACGTGGAGCCTGTTTAAGGCCATACAAAGAACGCCGAAGATGACACACATGATTTGGATGCCCAGGTTCCTCATACCCAGGTGGTTGCCGCATGTATACAGTTTCAGCCAAATGCCCATTTAAGAAGGCATTATGAACATCAAGTTGCCTTAGGGTCCAGTTATGAGAAACTGCGAGAGAAAGAAGGAGCCGGACCGTCGTGGGTTTGACCACAGGACTAAAAGTGTCAAAGAAGTCTTCCCCCTCTATTTGATTAAACCCTTTGGCTACAAGCCGTGCTTTATAACGTTCAATAGACCCATCTGCCTTGCGTTTGGTGCGATATACCCACTTACAACCAATAATATTCATGCCCGGTGTTGCGGGAACAAGGTCCCATGTGTGATTGTGAAGCAAGGCATTAAATTCTTGGTCCATGGCATCACGCCAGTGAGGGTGACCAACGGCCTGGGTGTAGCAACTTGGATCAATGTGGCCCATGTTTGCTACAAGAGCATGGAATTGTTCAGTGGTACCATGTGTCATATGTCGGAGACGCATTTCATGAGCCCGTTGTTGCGGGTCAGTAACCTTACGCCTTCGAGTGGTGCGGTTGCCACCAGTAGCTGGTGGTAAGACTCGTGGTGGAACCGGAGGGTCAGGTGCGGCATCAGTGGACGGTATAATTGGTCCTGAACCCCACGGTACATCAATTGACGGCACTGTATCCTGTTCTTTTAAAGCTGTAGAAAAAGGAAAAACAGTTTCGTCAAACCGGACATGACGACAGATAAAAGTCTTTCCAGTAGCAAGGTTTAAACAACGATACCCTTTAAAGGAAGTAGGATAGCCTAAAAAGACACATGAGGCAGACCTATACTCGATTTTGTGACGGTTGTAGGGCCGTAAGTAAGGGTAGCATAAGCACCCAAAGACGCGAAGAAAAGTGTAGTCGGGAGTCTTTTTGTGCAACTGAGAATATGGAGTGTTGAATTGTATGGCTGACGAGGGGAGGCGATTTATGAGATATGTAGCTGTTTCAAAGGCGGAGTCCCAGTATTTTAACGAAACTGATCCCTGAGCTAAAAGAGCTAACCCGGTCTCAACAATGTGTCGATGCCGGCGCTCAACACGGCCGTTCTGCTCGTGGGTGTATGCACAGGACTGTTGATGTACAATCCCAAGAGTATTGAATAAATTGTGCAAACGGCGATACTCACCCCCTAAGTCAGACTGGATGACCTTGATAGAACGTGAAAACTGACGTTCTACCATGGCCCGAAAAACATCAAACACCTTATATATATCAGTTTTTACACGAAGTGGATAATACCAACAAAAACGAGTGTGGTCATCCACGAATAAAACAAAATAATGAAAGCCATCTGCTGAAATAACAGGTGCAGGGCCCCAAATATCTGAATACACTAGATCAAGAACAGCACTACTAGTGTATTTTATTCTATCTAAAGAAAGACGACTAGACTTGCCCAACTGACAAGCCGAACAAAGACTCGGAGAGCTCAATTTTTGTGGTATAACTGGACAAGACTGGAGTGCACGTTGCAAGACACGATTATGCGGGTGGCCTAAACGACAGTGCCAAACAGCGGATGAAGCCCGAGCCGACAGAAACGCCAAATGGGACTGCGGAACAGTTAAAGAGTAGAGACCACCCGAACTGGGACCCTTAAGCAGCACCACCTTGGTTGTGCGGTCCTTCACAACAAAATACTCAGGATGAAATTCAAAAAAGACGTTATTGTCAGTGGTGAACCGATGAACAGATAATAATGAAACGGAAAGATCAGGAACATGTAGAATGTTGGACAGTTTTAAAGGTTTAGAAACAGATGGTATCGTTGCACAACCAGTACTAGAAATACTTAAACCTGTACCGTTACCAATGCGAAGGACGTCGTTGCCGGTGTAACCCTCGGATTGTGACATCATGGCCGGATCGGGAGTGGCGTGAGAGGATGCGCCGGTGTCAGGATACTAAGCCGCAACCTCCGGTGGAGAACTGCCATCGGAAGGAACTGCGACATTTGCCTGCGGTGGTGATGGTTGATCGGAGTACTGCCGGAAACAATAAATGGCAGTGTGGCCGTGTGACCGGCAAATTTGACAACGAGGAGAGCCACCACGGCCACGGCCTTGGCCACCACGACCACCACCACGGTTCTGCCACTGATTGGGGCGACCACCACTGCGATTCTGTCTGCCTCCACCATTCTGCCTGCCCCGAGTGGCAACCATCGCCGTAGGAGCTCCAGTCCCCGCACCGGTCAGAAAGTCGTCGGAGTGGATAAACGTCTGAGCTTGTAGGTAGTCCGACAATTGAGGGAGAGTGACCGGAGTGCCGGATACAGCCAGAGAAGAAGCCATCGCCCGAAATTCCGGCCGGAGCCCCCTAAAAACGTACAGATTCTGCTCGTCAAGAGGCATCGGCCGGCCGGCCTGCGCTAGGTCTTCGACGAGAAGTTGGGCTCGGCCGAGATACTCGGCAGTTGACATCTCCCCTTGGCGAAGCGCCTGAAATTGACCAAGAAGGTTGAGGCACCGGATCCTCGTCGATGAGCCTAGCGCAGTCTCAATGGAGCACCATACTTCCCTTGCGGTGGAGCGGCCAACCGCAAGATACATGACCTCCTCGGAGAGGGAGGAGATCAAGAGTGATAAGATGGACTGGTCTTGTTGAGTCCATACGGAGAAGGCCGGATTGGCAGCGGTGGACGTGGCTTCATCGGAGGTGCCGGCGGCTGGAGTGGAGACAACCAACGCCGGTGGGCACGACGTGGTTCCATCAACAAAGCCGAGAAGACCCTGACCCCGGAGGAAAGGGATGAGCTGTGTACGCCAGAAGAGATAGTTTCGTGTTGTCAGTTTGATCGACACGAAATTGTGAGCCGAGGTAAGGTGGTTTGGGGCGGTGATCGGCGGCGCCGGTGCAGCGGGAGTGCTCATCGTTCTTTCGGAGGAATTAACAGCCATTGGATGAGGACCGAAAAAGCTATGGGAGAGAAAATAGAAGCCTAACAATCTGATACCATGTGAATGTATATCTTGTATTATCAAACTAATTCATAAGGAATAATACAATATATATAATCCTGACTATGGCTACTCTAAACAAGGCAAGTATCAATTTACATAATGTAGAGAATTGTAACAGACAATTACAATGATTTGATTGGATATACATTAATAGTGATAAACTCCTATTCTTGGCGAATTTGAGATCATTGCTAGCACATGAGCATGTCGAATCTGCAGTGTTGGACACTTGGAGTCTAATTCTCAATCACCTGGAGTATAACTGCAGTTCTAAAGATTCGGTTAAGAGATTCTTTTTTACAACAAATCCAGTGGTAACTTATTCTTTGAACCAGTTATAGTTCCATGCACATTTGATAGCATATTGAAGCATATATATGATTGAAACTGTAATTATAAACTTTTTCATTTAGAAATGCACACGATAACATATGGTTTCACACACTTTAATTCAAAAAAAAATAAATAAACTAACATCACTTATTAATGAAATGTATAATTAATATCTAAAATTCATGATTTTATAGACACGTTGCATTGTGAATGCACCAACGCGAGAGGGCACTGATGAATTCTACCTTAAGTTAGAACAAGATGTTGATGCCGAGCTTGACGTTTATGACCTTCCTTTGAAACGACGATTGGTACATTATATTCCAAATTCTTTACATAAAATTTGTATTTATTGTCTCTCTGTGCTAACACATTTAAAAACAAATTCCAACTTGCAGTTCTTTTTTCCAGTCATCCAATTTGAACACATATGTGTAATATGCATTGATATGATACCTGGGTATACACGGGTTGATATACTTGACAATTCCTCTGTCGGTGGTATTGCTACAAACAAATATGCCAATCTACCTCGTACATTGGTAAGTATTGACTCACACATTTTAAGTCATTATACATACTTTAACATTTTGTTATAATTTTTTTTAAAGAAATAATTTTCTGTTTAATTGCAGCAAGATTATTTTGCGCGATATTTGCACAGGAAGATGTTGTACACTACTGCAGACGCACTTAAAAAGGCTCTAACAACAAGACTGGATATGAAATGTAGAGATCAAAAAAACAAGGATGACTGTGGTGTATTTACAATGCGCCACATGGAAACATACATGGGCACTGGATCGTCTGATTGGGACTGTGGCATCAAGAAAGGAAGGAAAAAAGATCTTGAACATCTCAGGATCAAGTACATTGCAGCGATTTTAAATGCTGAAAATAACGAATTGTCTATTGAGAACAAGAAAAAAGCTGGTCTTGAAAACAAATAGCCCACTTAGTATTAGTTTATGTAATTAGCAAACATTAATATATTTTTGTTATATAAAAACCTTTTGTTACTTTAAGCAAATTAAGTTATATTTTGACGCACAGTACAACTTGCGTGAGTACATATCTTAATGTGCGTTCATTTGCATACTAAAAATATCATGGAAAATAATAATTATTAAAAACAAAAACAAAAATTTAAATAAATTAATGTGCGTTCATATTCACCATTACGTGCGAGTTACTAAAATACAACGTGCGCGACCTCACGTCTTGATGTGTGTTCGTTTGAGAACCAATTAACAAACCATTACTCTAATATCTCTTTAATATGCGTCTCATATCTCTTTAATATGCGTCTCATGTTTCTTTACTATGCGTTTCATATCTCTTTAATGTGCGTCCGTCCGACTAATACTTCAGTGTGCTTTTGTGTTAGTTTATTTCGCGCATTGAACTTAAAATATCACTGTTCTTTCATTTCAAGCAAATTTCGTGCACTCCGGTTCTAAGACAACTGAATTAGTACTCCACAAAAAAAAAAAAAAAAAAAAAAAAAACAGAAATCTTCCTACCTTCGCGTTGTTCAGTTTCCAAACGCATTTTTCAAAAATTTTACCGATTACAGTCGTCGTTCTCCATTCCAGGCTTTTTTTTAACAACACCGCAGACATGGCGTCGCAGGGAAATGCTCCACAGTCTCAAAAATCTACTCAACTAGCAACTACTGTACAAGGTAAATTCGACCCCCTATTCGTTCCAATAATATCGTTTAGTGATTAATTTCTCGCACAGTATGATTTGCATGTTTATTTCAAAATTATACAAAATAAGGTCTAAATGCAAAAACAACGCCATACTAGTTCACGCACATTATGAGTTAAATTGCTGCAATTTATATACATATATATACTCATTGACGCACACTGGTACCTAACTGCACGAACATCTTATTCCTGCGAATTGATTTTCAAATTGATACATAAATGTTTTAATTATACACACACCTTAAGTAATGCTTGTATGCAATTTACTTTACGTCTTAACGCATATTAAGTAATAATATAACGCATAAACTATACTCACCTAACGCACATTAGATTTCAAACTCGCTGAATAAGTTATAGTTACACGCATATACTGTACTATCCTAACGCACATTAACTTTCAAAACTCTCATATCTTTATGTTTGATGAATTATGTTGTTTTCCTTGTGCAAACTATATTCAACTTAATGCAGATTGATTATGCATTTAACCATTCTTGCATTTTGCAATCAATTTATATATTTTTTTATTCATTTATTAATTTTTTTTTAAAAAAAAACAATAGGTAAAAAATGCAAAAGCCAACAGAAATTAGATATGGTTATTGCTACATCCTCTGGGGGGATGTACAGGTTGGAAAACAAAGACAGAGATCAAAAAATACAAACCAAGAAATTTATGACGGTGTGCCTGAAGTTAAGAACAGGGGATCATCAGCTAGGTTGATTTCTGCAATCAAAGATTTTAGCCCTGAACAACGGGCTGCAGTCAAGGATATCGGTTTTGGTAGTATCCTTAGCCTAGAGATTATAGAATTCCCAATACAGCTGAGCTACTGGATACTCCACAACTATGATCTAATGGACGACACCTTGAGCACTCTGGTTCTAAGCTTGATGTGACAGAAGATGATGTTGAGTTTGCCTTAGGCTTCCCAAGGGGACCATTTGAAATTTCATATGAGAAAGACAGGTGATCTCCCACTCTCCCACTGTTCTTGGATTGGAAAGCCAAAATTCAACCAAAAAAACCAAGCTCAGTGCTATATGGTGAGGCTATTAAAGCATTGATGGACTGCACTGATGGGGGAGACTGGTTCAAGATCCACTTCATGGTCATACTAAGCTCTATGTACATTGATGACCCTAAAAGTGGATATGTTGGTCCACGCATCTTGCAGGCGTTGAATGATGTCACCAAAATCCATGATTTCAATTGGTGTCGCTTCCTATTGCAGAGATTGAATACTGCAGTACTTGCTTGGCAACCGAACCCAATTGGTTATTTCCCCGGGTCCCTCCTGTTCATGCTTGTAAGTCTTAAATGTGTATTTTTTCTATTTAAAATACAAAACATAGTAAGTTATGTTGCTAAAATTTGTCATTTGTATTCATGTACATTATGTTGATCGTGTTCTGTTACAATTCCATAGACCTATTAAAAGAGCTATTCCAGCTTTAATAGGATGGACAACTAAACATTTAAAAGACCGAGAGTTGGAAGAGTTTAAGTCTGGGGCTTTTGGACGAGGCAGAATAGATAGACGTAATCCCCATTTTGTGCCACTCAAACAGATTCAGAAGAATTTGATAGTAATGGTCAACCAGAAATGGAAGTATTGACATGTAGTCATCAAGAAGCATTGCCACCTTTTTCTACTGTCAAAGGTCAAAAACAGACTGAAGTCCAACATGTGCCCCTTGAAAGAGTGAAGGGGTGTTCTTCATTCTATGATGTTTTTGTTTATTTTTATTCAAACTACTTTCACTTATATTACTGAATAATTGTAAAGCACATTATGTTTCACCATCACACATACAATAATTCATGTGCATGCAAGTTAAAGATTCTATTCCACGCACATTATGTCATAACCGTACGCACATTAATTCTTACAACATGAATTCTGCACTGGTTATGCACAATCTCTGCAAAGGTTTTCTAATGAGATGGTAAACCTGATTGACTACTCAAAAAATTCACCAGCCATGTTTGAAAACAATCAGAATGTAAAAAACCTGCATTCAATGGCTATAAAGGCACTCAGTCCTATTGTTCAAGGCGTGCAATCATGTCTCTCCCAAGAAGAGCGAGAAGCATTTAGCAGCCAAGACTCCTTTTGGGGCGATCCACAAACATATATTGCAATTGACCTTGCAATACAAAAAAGGAAAGAGTATTTGGAAGAACAGCAGTTTGAATTTCGCAGTTTCGACCTTTTAAAAACACCAATACCAAGCCCCACTTGCAGCAATGCCGATAGTGCTACAGTGACCCCGGTTGTCAATTCCAATCCAAAGGAAGCACAGACAGCAACAAGTATTTCAGATGAGGTTTTAAATATTGCTGCTTGCTATGTTATTGATGATCTTCAGCAGAATACTTTGGATGGGAACAATAATGACAAGTTTAAGTCTCGTGACGAAGATCACCATGCTGACAGTACTCTTGCCACAGAATTTGAAACACCTAAGATTCAGAATACAAACAAGACAAGTGTTAACAAAGCTGCAAAGGAAACAACAACACCTGCTGAGGGGAAACTGCAGAGACACTGTGTGGAAAGCAAAATGAAATATGCAATGGACTCTCCATGCTTTACAATGAAATTGAACTTCACTGCACCGCACACTCCTAATGAAATCATGCTCAACAACTGGGTTTATACCGCCAATTATACAAATAGGTAAGTTATAGTTGAAATTCCTATGTATGAAATGAGTTTCATAACATGTTAGTGTTTCCCGTGTGCTATAAGATGTTAATAATGTGTCTTATACTTATTGTGCCTGAGATTTCTGATTAATATACGTTTGTGTAATTCTTAATGTGCGTTTTTGTAATGCCTAATGTGCGTGAGATTTATGCTTAATGTGCGTCACTGTCTACTTAGCGCGAGTTGTTGTGTGAGTTGTTAACACTTCAAATTGCATTATTTGTGTGCTTAATGTATGTGAATTTTGTGATTAAGGTGTTTCATTCTTGTTCCTAAGATGTGTGAGTCTTATACTTAATGTGCCTGAGATTTCTGATTAATGTGCGTTTGTGTAATGCTTAATGTGCGTATCTGTAATGCCTAGTGTGCGTGAGTTTTATACTTAATGTGCGTCAGTTTCTACTTAGTGCAAGTTGTGTCAAATGTTAAAACATTAAATTGAATGATTTGTGTGCTTAATGTGCGTGAGTTTTCTGCTTAATGTGTGTGAGTCATGTTTTTTTTTTTTTTTTTTTTTACTTCATATATGATATTTTTTGTAGGTGTGAATTTGTTTTTAAACATGGAGAGAAACGTTTACTGATGATTGAGTTGAGGTCATTGAGGAAGGGTGAATGTCTAGAAACTGGTGTTTTGGATACTTGGGCTTTAATTCTAAATAGCATGGAGACCTACACCTTTAAGTATCCTAATAAAAGAAGATTCTTTTTCTCAACAACACCAGTTGTAAGTTATTTTATTATTGATTTACAATTTCATGCACATTAACAAATGTCTTGGAGCACATACTGCATTGCTGACAAGATTATCATACTCCTGTAGGCATCTTCTATTGTGTATAAACCACCTGCATACAGTAATGATCAACTGTATGAAAAGTCTCAAGAAAGTATTAATCATGACATTGACATTGCTACTCGTGACCCTACAAACTATCGTTTGGTAAATTAAATTCTACATACTTACATTACATTTGAATTTATAACTTCTCCGAACTAACATGTACAAAATGCAGTTCTTTTTCCCAGTCATTGCAACTGATCAAATATATGTCATCTGCATTGATTTGGATGTTTATCACACATCCATACACATACTTGACAACTCTTCTGCTGATGATGCTGATATTGCCAAATATGGTGATATACCATTTCTTTTGGTGAGTACTAAATCACACATATTAAAACATTTTATGAAGTGTAGTTTTTTCTGTTTTTAATGCTTTTCTATTTATCTGCAGAAAGACTACTTTGTGAGATATTTGAACCAAAGGGATTCATACAGTGCTACAAACAGACTAAAAAAAAATTACACCTCAGCGAATGCTAATGCAATGGAGTGATACCGAGAAGAAAGACGATTCTGGAGTATTTACAATGTGCATCATGCAAACATACATGGGAGATGACAGCATTAAAAATAAACAATCAGATCTTGCAGACCTCAGGGTCAAATACATAACAGCAATTTTAACTGATGAAATCAATGAACTATCTCGAAAAAAAACATGCAAAATGCTGGTATTAAAGACGAAAAATTGTGAATATTTTTTAGTGTTAAAGGTTTTATGACATTACAGTAGTTCAGCATCTTGATATAAACTCCTTTGATTTTCAAACACATTAATATATATTTTCACGCAAATTATATGTGGCATGGATGCATATTAAAAATCACCTTATTAATTAATACAATTGATAATCATAATATGAATCCACTTAGCATTGAACATGCTTTTTAAAAAATTTAATGTGCGTTCATTTTCGTCATAAATAAGTAATTGAAATAAAATAAAGAAAAAAAATAAACATGAAAACTCTTAACATGTTTATAAACCAAAGTTAATATGTGTTGATATTCGGTATTAAAAATTACATTACAATTTGCGTAAGTTCATATCTTACTATGCGTTCATTTGCATAATAAAATAACATGGAAAATAATAATTATTAAAAACAAATAAAAAAAAAAGAATACAAATTCAAATAAATTAATGTGCGTTCAAATTCACCATTAAATGCGAGTTATTAAAGTACAACATGCGGGACCTCAAATCTTGATGTGCGTTCAGTTGAGTACCAATTAAAATAAATCATCTATCTCTCATAACTCTTTAATATGCGTCTCATATCCCTTTAATATGCGTGCCAGATCTATTTAATATGCGTCTCATATATGTTTAATATGCGTCTCATATATGTTTAATATGCTTCTCATATATCTTTAATGAGCATCGGTCCGTCTAACACTTACTATGCGTGCACGTATTACGCAGTGTGCTTCAAAAATATAACTTAACGTGCTCCATTTTCATAACCAAATAAACAAGATCAGTTTTCTGAGATGAAAAAAGAACAAATGTAGATCCACGACAAATAAATACTATATAGCGACAGAGAATGGAAAAAGATTTGGAAACACCAACAATGGACACTGCAATGCTAAACGACCGAGAGAAGATAGACAACTGAACGATTCTTTGAAAAACAAAAACAAAGTCGTCGGCAATGCGAACGACGATGGAGAACAGCGATGAAAGTTAATTTATTCAAAATTACTAATTTGTCCCTCCGTACGCGAATACAATAAAAATACGCGAATTTAGATCTTTGAGATCAACGATGAAGATATTTTAACATATTAAAAACGAACGGCAGCCTTACAACCGCACATCCGCACCTAATAGTGCTAAGCGCACCAGAACCCGAACCTCTATATATATATATATATATATATATATATATATATATATATATATATATATATATATATATATATATATACTATTTTGTCAACTTCACGAGATAAGTTTTACCGGTTAAAAATGTCAAGTTACCATTAGTAAACAATATTGAATTTTCATGCCATTTATTTTTATCTCAGTCAATTATTATTTTGTTGTCACCCAACTTACCAAAATAAACAAAATTAATGGATTCAATATGGATATTCATAAGATATTCATTCAACTTAGGATATCCCCTTCCTTATAAAAAAAAAAAAAAAAAAAAAAGAAAAAGATATTCATTTAATTCCAATTAAAAACATAACATTCTGCCACATTTTAACCCTCACGGGCTGTTTGAGTGGTGCAGCCCTGGAGGCGCGGAGGTGGTCCGGCGTGGCGCCGCCGGCGTCCGCGGAGCAGTTTCCGGTGACGGTTACATCGCCGGAAAAATCAAAATCGACAGCCTGGTCCAATCTGGTCTCGCGAGACCAAATCAGGCATCAGTTTGGTGAACAGCAGGCAGATAGGAAGCCAATCCACGATCTGTTCCCGAAAATTTGTTCTGATGGCAACGAGAGTCTACCTCGCGATGATGCGAATGTGAAATTTAAGAAGAATTGTCCAGTTGTAACAATTTCAAAGATGGATTGGATGAATCTGGTGAAATCGGAGGAGAAAATCTCCCTGGTGGGGCGGTTTGCAAGGGATCGACCGCCTCTTGACGTTCTTAGAGTTGAATTGCGAACAAGTCTTCGTCTAGATGGGGAGGTGCAAATTGGCTCGCTAGATAGAAGAAGCGTCCTTCTGAGATTCTCGTTAGAATCTGATTGCAAAAAGGTTTGGCTGAGGAATCAGGTGGTAATCGGTGGGAGTCGCATGTGGATTTCGAGATGGACGCCGGAGAGAAGTGTGAGTCGGGACTCTCCTTTTACTCTGGTATGGATTCAGCTACCCCTTCTGCCCTTCCATTTGTTTAATTTCGAGATGTTTTCTAGAATTTGTGCTCCAATTGGAGATGTTGTCGCGTTGGACTCGGCAACGGGAAGGAGAAGCCGGCCAAGTGTAGCCAAGGTGAGAGTAGAAATCGATGTCTCAAAACCTGTTGCTAATCGTATTTGGATAGAAATTGAAGGAGAGGAGGGGGAGTCTTCTGGCTTCTGGCAGACAGTTGAGGTAGAAAAACTCACGGTGTATTGCTCGGAGTGTGGCCGATTTGGCCATGCTCTGGCGTCTTGCAGGAGAACTGTTGGATCAATAGGGTCTGGGAGGAGAAACAGAGAGACGAAGGCTGATGTGGATTGTATAAATGGGAGCACAGAAGCTGCTCGACGTAATGTTGAGCAGAGAAGGGAAGCTCTGCGAACTGTTGAGAGCAAGGAAGCAGCTAGGGTTGAATGCCTAGAAGCTGTTCGACATATTGCCAAAGAGGGTGGAACTCAGGGGCCTGAAACAGAATCTGGTCTGAAAGGAAAAGAGAGAGTAACTGTACAAGTTGCCTTGAAGGAGAATGAATAGGACAATCTGGAGTCTCATATGCAGGGTGCTGCTGCGACAGAAGAATGCATAGAAGCTAAAAAGAGTGATGATGTTGGTCTGGCATCGATGGCTGATGAAATTATAGAAGAAGCAGCTATGGGGCTGTTGGATGAAATAGCAGAAAAAGTTCTTCTAGAAGATGGTCTGTGTAAGAAAGAGGCTAGAGTCATGGTTGGGAGGGGGTGTTCGAAGAAGGATTTGGCTGAATTTTCTGTGAAGGATCTATGTAAAATCATTGAGAGTATGAGCTCAAGCAAAAGCAGATCAAGTGTGAAAAAGGGAAACCTGCTTGTACTCCTTATTCGAATGAGAGCTCTGCAAGTTCAAAAGGATTGGAAATTTCACAGAGTGCCTTGAGTTCTAGTCCGGCCTTAAGTTTTAATACTTGGGCTGAGGAATTAAAGGCTAAGGCAAGGGAAAATAAGGATGATGCTATGGTTCAAATAGTGGAAGATGCAAGACAGGATGTTGTAGCTTTCTTTAAGGCTGCTTTTGAGGATATGGGGAAGGAGGAATATGATGCAAATTCAGATGATTTGGTTCAAAAGGCAACAGACATTTTCATTAATAAAATGGCATCTCAAGCTGAGGATACTACCTCGAGTGGGTCGAGTAGGAAGGGGAAGACTTGGTATCGAGGGGCTGTGGTAGAGAAGCTTCAAGACCTTGTGGATAAAGATGAGGCCTTTGCAGCTGAGACAGATGATGCTGTGAAAGAGGTTAATTCATACATGCACTCGGTTTATGATGAAGTTAAGAGAGAATACACTGAGGAAAGTGGGGTGATGTCTTTGAAGGCAGTGCAAATGTTCTGGCACAAGGTGAAGGGTAGACCAGCTGTGATGAAAAGACTTGGCATGGGCACCATGCTGGGATGTTTGATGATCAAAGACCCCAAACTATTTGGTGGTGCACTCTGTGAGTGGGCCACTAGGCTCGGGTAATAGCCCAGGTTTGCCAACAGAATGATCCTTGCTGGGAAATGATTACTCTTGAATCTGTATGTTTTGTTAAACAGAGATTTTATGGGTTGGCAGAATGAGTTTGCAGGCTCCTGCTGGGCTCTAACAAAATTTGAATGGGCTGAGAATGAAATTTGAAAGGAACAGCAGCTTCTGAACTGCATAGGTGGTGAAAGATGATTGCAGATGGGCTCTCTGAAGGTCTAAGGAGGCAAAAATGGGCTGATTGGTTGGTTAGATGGAGCCCTCTGATCAGAAAATGGTTGCTGCAAATAGCTTGGCTGCAATTGCAACTTAAAGCTTAATAGTGGAAAGTTGTGATTGCCATGAACTTGATCTCATCTTGAGAAGTGATGCTTTGTGAGAATGAAATTAATGAGGAATAAGGAGGTCCACCATGCTTGGTGGTCTCATGGTTGTGTTCTATGGAAATGGCTGAGCTCATAGCTAAAATCTAAGGGGAGGGGCTGCTGATGTTGAGCTGCATTTAGTAGGATAGAATAATAAAGGGGTCCATCAAGCTTGATGGACCAAGTCTAAGAGGAATGAGATCTAATATGAATAAGCTGCAGGTGCAGCTTGGTGCTTGAAAATGGAATAACTGAAATGGGTGTTGCAGGAGATTGGTTGCTAAAACTGAAATAGCTGTTGAATAAAAATGGAGGGTTCACCTAGCTTGGTGATCTGAAATGGGTGTTTGCTAGATTGGAGGCATAAGGATGGTCTGTGGAATTAATAGCCTTTTGGAGGAATTTGATTTTATTCAATAGGCATCATTTAATCTGAAGGAGAATTGGGCTGGGCTGTATGGAGTTAATTTGGCTCTAGAATGAATATGCTTTGGGCTGAAGTCTGCTAGGCTGTATGGGATTTATTTCCTTGGGCCGGTTTTGTGGCATTTTAGATGGGGCTTTGTAGCTGGGACGTTTAGGCCTTTTGATGTTATGAGAGGCCGTGGGCCTCTTTGGCCTTTTGGGCCTTATTTTGTTAGCCCAATTGGGCCTTTTATTCTAGCCTTCTATGGCCTTTTGGTAGATTAGGCTTTATGCCGTTGTAGATGGCAAATTATGCTCTGGACCCGTGTCCACATTGAATTGTGGACACGGGCCCAAAACGACGTCGTTTTAAAAAAAAAACGCGTCATTTAGTTAAAAAAAAAAAATTCGCGCGTGTTTTGCCGTTAACGGCGTTATTTTTTTTGATTATGAATGTACAGTTATGCCGTTATGAATGTACAGTTATGTCGTTATGAATGTACAATTATGCCGTTATGAATGTATGAACACAGAGCTCTAACATTATGAACTTACAATTATGAACATATATAGTGATAAAATTATGACCATGGAGCTTTAAAATTGTGAATATAGAGCTTCGGAAATTATGAATGTACAGTTATGAATCTACAGTTATGGAGTTATGAATCTACAGTTATGAGATTATGAATCTACAGTTATGGAATTATGAATGTACAGTTATTGATCGAATTATGAACAAAGAGCTCTAACATTATGAACTTACAATTATGAACATATAGTGATAAAATTATGAACATAGAGCTCTAAAATTGTGAACATAGAGCTTCGAAAATTATGAATGTACAATTATGGAGTTATGAATGTACAGTTATGACGTTATGAATGTACAGTTATAGAGTTATGAATGTACAGTTATAGAGTTATGAACGTACAATTATGGAGTTATGAATGTATAGTTATTAATATATAGTAATAAAATTATGAACATATACTTCTATAACAAAGTGATCTGAAATTTAAAAAAAAAAAAAAAAAAAAAAAATAGAAGAAGAAAGGAGATAAACGGCACTATTACCTGTGTCCAGCAAGCATGCTGGACACGGGTCCAAGGCATAACGATTGGTTGTAGATTTAGTCTGCTTTGGCCTTGTTGTCAATCTAATCATGAAAAAAAAAAAAACAATATTGAAAAAAATCGATACTACTTGAAATACTCATGTATCTTAAAATGTTTAATTTGAAAATCCTTATTACTTAATTAGGAATGTAATAGAGCTAGTAGCATTCAAAAAAAAAATTAGGAAAATAATAAATACTTAAAACGTGTCTAAAAATCACTGAGCTGTATGTACGCAGTCGGCAAATTTTAGTATAGACCATGGTCCAAATCGCTGTCATTTTTTTTAATGAAAAAAAAATAGCAATCGTTCCATGTACTTAATTATATTTATATAATATATTCTTTTTTCTTTTATTTTTTTTTCAAGATAAAATCTTTATCTTTATTAAACAACGGAGAAAGAGTCTTACAATTGACGGTCCAAAAGTGACCAGAAAACATACTGAGCCCATTTGGTCCTATGCTCAAAAGAATAATGAATGGAGAGAAGAAATAAATAAAAGAGGATGCTGAAATGGAGGCATAGAATCCCCCTATCGGCACCACCAATTTCCGCAGAATCTAGCAGCATAATGGCTGTTTCAATGGTAGCAGCCTGTACCTGCGTGCTGCCATGTACTATTGCGCCACCATGCCGCACCACCACAAAGTTGCAATGTCGCGACTCTGTACCACAATTGTGACACCCCAAAAATCCACACTCCAATCCATGAATTAATTGAGTAATTAATTCTAATTCTTTTGAGGAATTGATTCCTAAAATCCTGATTTTTAATACTCAAGGACTAGTATTTGACTAGTCAACCTTTAAGTTGTGTTGTACCTTGTGCTTAGAGAGGAGTTCCCTTGTTCCTTACACTTTCTAAGGGTTAGTAAGGGTAGCCTTGTCTTTTCACCAATTAAAATATGTGATTCTTCAACGTCTTGCTCTGCATAACTGGCTCCCTTCGGCACATTTCCACACTGTCGGCAAGCTACTGGCCAGTCTCTTATTCAGAATTTGAACCAAGATGGCCTTTGACCTTGGGTCATGGATCTATTTTCATATTTTCACTCTGATTCACCCGAGAGAACAAAGGTACGACTGCCCTTTCCTAATTTGATCTTTGGAATTCTTACATCACAGGGCCTTGAGCCTATGACGAGTGAGGTGATCAGTCCGACCCTTCTCTACACAGTGGACCGGCGTATGTTGATTGGAGAACATATCTGTGATGTTACACCTAAGAAGGCATAATATATTTTAATATAGTTTGCTTTATGGACTAGTTCTTCCTAGTTTGTAGGATTAGAATATTTCTAATAACTGTTCATAGATTTTGGTGTTTCAGTTGTATGCTTGGCTATTTAAGCCCTCTTTCCCTGTTCATGAAATACATTCTTCATTATATCTCTATATGGTATCAGAGCTATACTCTAGCGAGGATAAAATTTTTTTTCTTCCCTTTCACATGGCTTCTTCCTCAGACACCCATGTTATTCAACTCAATGCTCCCACTAATCTTCCCATCAAATTAACGCCATCCAACTTCCAAGTCTGGAGATGACAAGTTCAGGCTTCTCTCATTGGCTTGGGTCTACTTGGCTATATTGATGGCACAACCCAGGCTCCTACACAGTTCTCTGACACGGCTCAAAAGGAAATCAACGCCGCGTACACCACCTGGTTTAGACAAGATCAAACCATCTTAAATGCTATTTTAGGGAGCTGCTCCGACACGATTCAACCATTGATATCATCGGCGGCATCATCGGCAATCGCATGGGACCGGTTAACGTCGACATATGCCAGTTCCTCACCATCTCGTATTGTGTCTCTCAAAACTAAACTGGCTTCCAATCCCCAAAATGGCCGCCCGGTGGAAGAGTTTGTCGATGAAATGTTCACCATTGCTGAATCGCTTGCACTTGCTCAACATCCAATCAGTGAGCAAGACCTGGTTGTTCATATCCTCACTCAGTTAAACGAGGAGTATGATCATGTTGTTCCTGCTCTGCGTGTGCGACCAGAACCCATCACCTTTTCTGAATTGAAAGACGTGCTTATTGAATTTGAAAGACAACAACGAAAGAAGGATGCTGCGAGACAGTCTATGGTTGCTACAGTAAATGTAACACAAAAGCAACATGGGTTTTCAAATTCTGGCCGGAACGGTCCCAAGTCAAATCGAGGAAACAATTGGCAGCATCCTCACTCTCGGAATTTCAATCAACAGCGTCGGAATATAATGTGTAAGTTTTGCAATCTTATGGGACATGAGACACGTGAGTGTCGTAAGCTGCAGCGATTCCTACGTGATAACAATGTCTCTCTAGACGCAAGGTTTGGCACCAAACCAATGGTGAATACCACCATGGCTACTGCTGCATCCCATTCTGCTGCTCATCATCAACAACCTTGGTTGTTTGATTCTGGTGCATCCCATCACACCACTTCAGACCCATCGCTACTACACTCTGTTACTGAATATGGTGGGCCAGACGAGATTCACTTGGGTGATGGTACGTCTTTGTCAATATCTCATACTGGTCAAACCATCCTCCCTACATCTACCCGTGGTTTATCCTTATCTAATGTTCTTTGTGTTCCTCAATTACAAAGAAATCTTGTCTCTATCTCCAAACTTTGCAAGTCTAACAACGTTTCTGTTGAATTTTTTAATACGCATTTTGTTGTGAAGGACCGATCCACAGGGGCGCTGCTTCTGCGAGGGAGGAACGTGCATGATGTGTACAGTGCTTCTCTATCTTTTCCACCACAAATAAATGCGGCTATCAAGTCCACTCTCACAAGTTGGCATCACACTCTAGGTCACCCATCCAATAAAACACTTGCTAATGTGCTCAGAAGTGCCAATATTTCCCTACGGCCTAATTCTGATTTTCATTGTAAGTCTTGCCTAAGTAACAAAAGTCACAAGTTACCATTTTATAATAATTCCATGACCAGCACAAGACCACTTGAATTATTGTACTCTGATGTTTGGTGTACTAATCAAAAGTCGGTCGATGGTTTTAACTATTATGTGATTTTTGTAGACCATTTTACCAAATATATCTGGTTATTTCCGTTGGTCAAAAAATCTGATGTGCACTTTGTGTTTTGTCACTTTAAAAATCTTGTTGAAAATAAGTTCAAACACAAAATTGTCACTCTATTTTCAGACAATGGAGGCGAGTTTCTAAAGTTAAAACCGCTGTTAAACTCGTGTGGCATATCTCATTTTACTAGTCCCCCGCATACTCCAGAACACAATGGAGTGTCTGAACGTCGTCATCGACATATTGTCGATACGGGATTAGCCTTGTTACATCATGCTTCTATGCCTTTAGAGTTTTGGTCACACGCGTTTCAAACGGTAGTCTATCTTATTAATCGACTGCCTACTTCTATACTCAATGGTTCAACTCCTTTGCATGCGTTGTTTGGCATAACGCCGAGATACTCTAAATTAAAACCATTTGGGTGTTTATGCTTCCCTTGGTTACGGCCTTATACCAATTCAAAAATACATCCCAGGTCCAAGCCGTGTATATTTTTGGGTTACTCTACTACTCAATCTGCCTTTAAATGTCTAGATCGCGATACAGGTCGGGTTTATTTGTCGCGTCATGTTCGCTTTGTACCCACTGAGTTTCCATTCCAGGCATTGACACGGACATGTACTTCTCCCGCAGAAGCAGCTGCTACACAAATTAAAAAGGTAATACCTTATCAAATTTTTGGGTCATCTCCATTTACTTCTATTGCGCCTACTCATTCTGTCCCCTCCAATCACAACTCTCCAAGTGACACCCATTCTCATATAGCAACACACCATTCCCATGCAAGTGAAATACCCATGTGTCCAGCCTCACCTCTACCTTATCCTATTCCGACGCAAACCACAACAGCCCAGTCTTCGCCAGAAATTCCCACGCCAACCGCAGTAGCCCAGCCCTCTACAAAAATTCCCACGCCACAAATCTCGCCTCTATCTTCTGTTCCGACGCCACAAACCTTTTCCCAGCCAGGTGAATCTCCCACGTCAAACACTGCCTCCAATCCACCTACAATACCGGTGCTAGATGCGTCTGAGTCCGCCGAGTCTATCTCTCAGCTGGCCCCACCTGCTCTAGAATGCGCTGGAGAGGTTGCGCAATTGCCTACAACCAGACGGTCGCAACGGCCTCGAAAACCCAATCCTAAATATTATAATCCAAAGTTTGTTAATTTGACTTCAGCACATACCTTAACTCCTTTGCTGGAGCCGACTACTGTGAGCCAAGCGCAAAAGTCAGCTTATTGGCGCAATGCGATGACTGAAGAGTTCCAGGCATTACTCAAGAATGAGACGTGGGAGCTTATTCCCCCAGGGTCTCAACCTCCAATCGGGTGTAAATGGGTGTTCCGTATTAAACGGAAACCGGATGGGTCTATTGATCGGTATAAAGCTAGATTAGTGGCGAAGGGGTATTTGCAAGAACATGGCAAGGACTATTTTGATACATTCAGTCCCGTTGCTAAACCTGCAACAATAAGAATTGTGTTATCTATTGCGTTGACACATAATTGGCCGTTACGACAACTAGATGTGAATAATGTGTTCCTGCATGGAACACTTATGGAAGAGGTTCATATGAAACAGCCCCCGGGGTTCTGTGATCCACTGCGACCGAAACATGTGTGCCGTTTGAAAAAGGCCATTTACGGTCTTAAACAGGCTCCCCGTGCCTGGTATATGGCATTAGCGTCATTCTTAATCTCTTTTGGATTCAGGAAATCGCGGGCGGATTATTCCCTCTTTATCTATCAATCTTATGATATTATAGCGTATTTTATGGTGTACGTGGACGATATAATATTGACAGGAAGTTCTCCGTCGTTCTTGAGTCACTTTGTTAAATCCTTGTCAGCCCGGTTTTCCCTCAAGGATCTTGGCCCGTTGCGCCACTTTCTCGGTGTTGAGCTAATTCCCACTCCCGCGGGTATTTTCCTCTCTCAAGCTCAGTATATTACGGATATTCTCACAGAATTTCACATGCAGGATGCTAAGTCAATTTCCACTCCTGGGTCTGCTACTGAGCTACACAGTGATGACGGTTCGGCCTTGGCGGATGGCACTCTGTACCGTCGTGCTGTCGGGCTCTTGCAATACCTATCCATCACTAGGCCTGATGTTAGCTTCATTGTTAATCGACTGTCACAGTTTTTGAATACCCCAACCTTGTTGCATTGGCAAGGGGTGAAGCGTGTGTTACGCTATCTAAAGGGCACTGTGTGTCACGGCCTGTTTTTACGGCGAGGATCAAGTCTGAATCTCACTGCCTTTTCAGATGCAAGCTGGGGTGGAATCCATGATGGAGGACGATCAACGACAGGGTATGTTGTGTACTTGGGTTCTAATATTATTTCCTGGCGATCGGTTCGTCAGAAAGCAGTTGCGCGGTCGTCTACCGAAGCCGAGTACCGTGCTCTTGCGAATGTGGCAGCTGAAATAGTCTGGTTGCAGAACTTACTGCTTGATTTGGGTATACGGTTGTCCACTACGCCGGTCTTATATTGTGATAACATGGGGGCCACTTATGTGTGCAAAAATCCCGTCTATCACTCCCGAATATAATGAAGCACCTTGCGTTAGACTTTTTCTTTGTTCGTGACCTTGTTGAGAATGGGGCCTTACATGTTCATTACATCCGCACACAGGATCAAGTCGCTGATATGCTCACCAAATCTTTGCCACGCCGCGCTTATGAAGGCTTTCGCTCCAAGTTGGGTGTCTCTGATGGATCCACCATCTTGCGGGGGCGTAAGAAGGCATAATATATTTTAATATAGTTTGCTTTATGGACTAGTTCTTCCTAGTTTGTAGGATTAGAATATTTCTAATAACTGTTCATAGATTTTGGTGTTTCAGTTGTATGCTTGGCTATTTAAGCCCTCTTTCCCTGTTCATGAAATACATTCTTCATTATATCTCTATAACACCGGTGACTGCATCCTCCAATCCTGAGACTGATACAGTGGGTGATAACTCGCCGCATGCACGAGATCTTCAACTCTCTATCCAATTGAAGGCAAGAGTCTATGAGCTCGAGACCGTTCATGGAATAATCGCTAAACAGTTGACAGGGGCTCGTACAGAACTAGCCACTGTTCTTCTTCATTTAAGCCTGACTGAGGCCTCTGCTGCTGCTCCTGTGAAGTCTGACAGTGAGACTCCCTCCAACGCTTGATCTGGCTTTGGCTCTCTATTGGCAAAAAGGGGGAGTATGAACTCAGGGGGAGTTGTTTGTATTTTTGTGTACCTTCTGGCCCTGGCTGGGCGATTGTTTGTCATGGCACCTCCTTTTGAAGAATGTTTTTCTTGACTTTGTTTTGATCCAGCATGACATGTCTGCTGTGTTTTTATTTCTGCAATGTAATCAAATGTTGGGTGGCTTTATGATAGCCTATCTTAGTTATCTCAGTTCTTATGTCTTTCTGTATAGTCGAGTTGTTTTGCCAAATAATAGTCAAAGGGGACGTTTGTTAGTGTTTCAATTGTTCAAAAAACCCAACTTATAATTGGCAATATTATTATGGCATACTAAGATAGGATTAGTTCAGTGTCTGTTTTGTTCCACAGAGGACTGATCAACCAGATTCAACAACAGAAGGACTGACACTAAAGATCTGTTTTAGGAAACTGTTTTCCTAAATGTTGTACGCGGTTTTACAGAAGTCAGATTTGGAAAGAAGATCAGCGTATCTGCTTTGGAAAGGTATGGACCGAATCCTTAAGATTACATTCTTCAAATATCGTCCTACCATCTACAATCAAAGACATCTATGGAAGGAGTTCCCTTTTGACGGAACTATAAGTATCCTCATTCGAAAAGAATTAGGGTTACGACTTTGAGAAAGAAGAACAACACTTCACATCAGTTTGATGAGATCAGATCTTTGATTATCAGGCGTCTTCTCAATACAACGTGTTCATGGTGATTAAGATGACGAACTTGAGAAGAATCACTGCTGCTTAAACGAAAGGACACTGTGATCACACTGTTGTGGGAACAACTGTAAAGAGCGTCATTGAAGTGGACTGCATCAGAGTGGGCTCTCCAAGTGAAGGGATTTCATTGGACTTCTGTATGCATGGCTCTCCATCTTCAACAATCCACTAAACCTGTGTAGACTGGGTATGTACCTTGTGTGGGGCACTTGGGTAAGATTATTGTATATCTACCTTTGTACATCGGATTATGATTTAGTGGATTGGACGTCTACGTGATCGTCCCCCAGACGTAGATACACAATGTGTCGAACTGGGTAAACATTTTGTGTTGTTGGCTTTGTGGTGTTATCTTTTCTTTAATCTTCACTATGATTTTCTGTTACTGATTGAATTCATCGCTGAATCAATCAGTCCTTTTAGTCAGTCGATTAATCCAGTTAATCTGTTTAAAAAGAGAAAATGCAAAATTACAATTATTATTCACACATACATATAACATTCGCTTTGTGTAGAATTTGCTTAATACAATCGATGAGATTTAATTATATAAAACATTTTTAGGAATACTCATAATGACTTGAATATTCTAAAAAAAATTTAAAAATTCTAAAATGTTTTTTCTAGATAAAATAACATAATATACACACTTTGGTATAGGTCTATTATTAATTGATGAGATTTAATCACATAGCACATTTAAGAATACTCATACTGACTTGAATATTCTTTAAAAAAAAAAAGGCCTAAAAATATTATTTTGTTTGGTATATTTTATTGTTTAAATCTTTGCTTTTTCATAGTCGTTGCACTGTGTACGTACAGCTACAAATTTATGTCGGGCATCAGAATTGAAGAAGATTATAATATTTTATATATATTAATTTGATTGTTCAGTAGTACAAAAACAGTCATTCGCGTTCAAAGTTAAGGCTAATTCGCGTCCAAAGTAGCTGGGACGCTGATTGTATATACAATTAGCGTCCAAAGTAACTCTGGACGCGAAAAATGATAATTCGCGTCCAAAGTTGAAGTACTTTGGACGTGAAAAATGATAATTCGCATCCAAAGTTGAAGAACTTTGGACGCGTATAGTATTTTTTTATTAAAAAATAAGCACTATACGCGTCCAAAGTTCATGAACTTTGGACGCGTATAGTCATTCTTTTTTTTTAAAAAATTATTTATTTAATAAAACTATCAATATTTTCCTGTACATTCCAGCATAACTATCAACAAATAATATACTTCAACATTAATCAATTTACAACACACCAAGCTTCTTCTCATATTCAAGAATTAAATTGCATTACATGATTACATCAAATATTTTAAAAAGTTTACTCATGTTTCTTACAAACAGTGAACATATTAACTTTTCACTTTGAGAGAATCTCAACACAATTGTAATGAACTATGGAAGTCATATGAACACTGTTATAGTATGAATCTGATTGACTATTTTTGGCTGTGTCTTGGGTTGTTGGTTTTTCAATTGGTTGAAACTTAATGCTAGACTCTAAATTTTTCATTCTGTGTTCATTGAAGATTTGGAAAATAAATAGTATGAATTTTTCCTCCCCTTCCCCAAACACACAGACTGCATCTGTATATCATGATAATCTTAGCATAATTTGAACTGCATCTATATATACTATATGATGCTAAGGCTATAACAAATAACAAAAAAAAATGCCATTTTCCTTAGAATATTCATCTCAGATAAATGCCATCCAACTTTCATGCCTCTAACAAATAACAAAATAATAATAATAATAATAATTACTGATTTTCGAAAAAAAATTTAAAAAAAAATTAAAACTAATACATATGCACCTGTGACGATGAACAGAGCCGGCGGCCGGATTTGGAGTTGACTTGTCAATCTCTGTGCTTGGTACCTAGAATAAATGCATAGGAGTTGAGAGCCAATCCATTAAACAAAACACACACCTAATCACATGTTAAATTAAAGAATCCTGCCTGTCATGTGGGAGTTACCTTAAAAGAAATGATCTCATATGGTTCTGCAGCAAACAAAAGATATTGATATCTTTTGTCAAATGGCTGGATTTTCTGCCAATAAAAAAGAAATAAATAAAACAAAGTTAAGCATACTGTTAAAATATATAAAGAGAATTCTTTGCACTTACATTCAAGGAAATTCTGTGATGAGTATTAGTATTCCATGGAAAACACTTTAGCCCTTCAAAATACAACTTCTATAAAGATATTACAAACCTGCTCAAAGGAGGACATAAATCTATGCCTCGGCTTTGTATTGTCTTCAATCTCAGGATATTCAATCTGCACCAACCACCAAAGCCACTACACATGTCAGCATCTTCTGGAGCAACATAACCCAATAAGGAAAAACAAAGAAAAAGCATATATATTTGTTGATCTAACTCCTGTTCTCATGGGCTCGTGTGAGTAGGAAACAAAAAATATCTATTCTAGTTCTATCATCAGCTATGGGGTCGAATCTAAGAGAAATTCTAGAGAATGTCTGCTATCCTGAAATTTTTTTATCCTTTCTGAGTGATAAGGAGAAAAAAAAATTGGGTCAAAAGAAAACGCCATTTTGGAATTTTATCAACAATTTGCTTGCGTAGACGGGGATCCAATATTTTCTGAATCCTTATGGAAGGAATTACAAAAGAAATTTTTTCAACAAAGATGTGAATTGGGAAGGATTGGTCGACGAAACATTTATTTCTTTACAGAGTAAAGATATTGGCTGGTCCAACACTTGTTCTTGTGGAGTAAAGCCAACTAGAACCAAGAATCTAATTACAATAAGCATGTTTTACTCTGGAATGTTATACACATCAAGAATGTGGTAAAGATTAGAGAGAGAGAGTAGCCAAACCTGAAAAAGGAGAGATCTTTGTTTTGTCTCTGGATCAAACTGTTTTGTCACCCTATAGCCAGGCCTACCAATTTTCACTGCAACACATAGTTATACTTCTAAGTAACCAAAAGTACACAATAATAGATTTAAAATTGAAAATTAAACTATTCATTTTCATTAATACTGAATTTTCTCCGAGGCAACTGACAACAACACAGTTTAATGTCCTGCTTGGATGAGCTTATTTGCAGCAGTTCTAGTGCTTGATGTTCGTGTGAATTGTGTCTTACTATGCTTGTATAGGCTTATGAAAAGAGCTTGTGACTTTTGAAAAGCCCTTCTGAACTTATTTGAATAAGCTATACTAAGGAGCTTATCAAGATAAGTTTAAAAGGACTTTAAGAAGCAAATAGAATTGGCAACCCCATATAAACTGTTTCAAACTTGGTGAAAATTCATAATTTCATATGTTGTTTATAAAAACTGGCCCTAGAACCTAAGAGAGAAATAGAATGACGAACACATAACGCAGCTTACAATGAAAACAACCACAAATATGACTCTATGAGCAACATCAGCCTGAACATAGCTCAAGAGTCATCAAAACCCTATATCCAAAACCCTAAAACTTTTTCTTATTGAAATTGGATAGTGATACGGCTAGTACATAAATTCTCTGAAGTAATATTGCTAGCACTAATGAATTTATGAGTGAACAGAAATGATAATGGAATATAAATTGAAGTTAAAAGGAGAAGAAAAAAAAAAAATCTATACCGGTCTTTTTGAGCGAGACTTTGCGTTTATGAGGTTGCGGCTGAGCAGGCGCCTCCTTGGCTTCGCGGTGGCTGGCGTGCGAGGCAGCAGCGGTGGTCGGCGTCCTACTCCTTTGAGCGGCGATGAACGGAGGTTATTTGTTATGGAGAGCGGCGATGGAGAGCGCCGATGAACAGGAGTGGGAGATGGAGAGCGCCGGATGGCGGGTCGGTCGGTTTGAGAGCAGGTTAGGGTTGGAGAACTGATCGATTGCAAGGGGGAAGGGATTAGAAAGATAATTCACGTCTAAAGTCCTCAACTTTGGACGCGAACTAAATCCGCACTTAATTATTCGCGTCCAAAGTTGAAAACTTTGGACGCGAATTATTTTTAAAAAAAATAAAAAAAATTAGATAGTGGCAATTTAATTACAAAATTGCCACCGCACTACACATTCGGCGTCTAAAGTTAAAACTTTGGACGCGAATTATTAGATTTTATTGATATTTTTTGTACTAGTGGTTGTTGGTCTCGATTAGTAAGGGATTCAAGTCCACAGGGGAGAAAGGGGAGGGGGGACTAATAGACTTGAATGGATTTTTTAAACTTTTATTCCTTAGCTCAAGTAAACTTTAACCTTAGAATAAATTGAGTATGTAGCTGAAAATAAATGTTATTCCCTTTTTAATTTGTTTGCACTTGTTTTTATGATTTAAAAACTTTATGTTTGGTAAGCTAGTGTTGAAATGTAAATTACAATAAGTATAGAGAGAGAGAGAGGGGTAGATAATCTACATCCACTCTTCTCCGACTCAAGGAAGATTGCACTATATATACACCCAATAGTACAATAAGATGGGGGGGGGGGGGGGGGGGGGGGAGGGGGGCTGTGCCTTGATCATAAAACCGGCCACAATTCTCTAGGTTTTTCACAAGCTACACTTGTTACTCCGTCTCTTTTTAGCTACTAATCCTAGTTGAGATAGATTGTTTTGAACATAGGTTGTTCACAATCCCCAACTACAAGACTCAACGTAGGAACGTATCATTATTGCGGTAGTCTCTTGAGCATGATATTTCACTTGTAGTGTTAGCTCTCTCTTCATTGGCCCCTAGATATCTCTTGTAAGCCTTTTTCACTTAGTATTACATGATCTCAAATATTGCCAATTTGAAAATTTATCTGTTAGAGGGAAACAAATTTATAGACAATTTATCCATCAGGTTCATTTATATATATATATATATATATATATATATATATATATATATATATATATATATATATATATATATATATATATTGACAAGTTTGAAAATTTGTCCATTTGGAGGAAAACAAATTTCAAACATCTCTTAACCTTAGTGCAATGACTGTGGTTAATACGGTAAGTTGCTTTTTGATTTGATTTCTAGCCATCGACACAACTTTATCTCTACACATTCCTTTTTACTCTACACCTTTTGTCTAGGCCTTTTTAGGAAATCATTCTTGGATGTGTACTTAAGACTTCTTACTCCTAGGTAAGATTCTTCTTGTAACTTTGTATTTTGAGGTTGTTCACTATTTGCCCAGAAAATGTTCGAATAGTAGATTACGAGAGGTCACTAGTACAGAATTACAGATACGCAACTATTGTAAAAGACATTTGGCAACTGTTATACAATAGTTGTTGCTGCCAGGCTTGGACATTACCGTTGTGTAACAGTAGCGTAATGTCAGTAATACGCGACCGTTCTTGACTGAGAACGATCGCGTATTGTATTTTTATTTTTTAATTCTTTTTTATTCGAAGGTATTGCGTGACCATTCTAGCCTTAAATCAACAATCCGCTACTGTTCTCAATACTGTTTTAAAAAATAATTAAAAAATATTTTAAAACTACATTCATTTTGCATCGTGCAATTCACACACAACCATCATGAAATTACTACAGTACTTGCAAAAAACAATAAATAAAATTATAGATTTATAGTTTTAAATTAAAAATAATTGAAAATTACTAAAAAGAAAATAAAATTACAACAAATTAAGAATCAAAGAACCTCATGAAGACTTTCAATTCTTCTCACATACAGAATTCTTACCATACAAAAGATAGCAGAAATTTTTATATCCATAAATTAAAACATCTGAGGAGAGTGAAGAAACGCTTACCACATCTTTAGACAAAGGTACATCATCTGATTTGTGTCTCGAGTGTTCACCATGCCGACCAGAACCTGAAGCATTTCTCCTAGAAAATTCTTCAACAGCACCAGAAAACCTGTCTCGAATATCCAGACCTGCAGAATCAAAATATCAAATATCACTTGTTATGCAATGGTCCAAATTTCACACAAAGGGTCCAGGTATTTGGTGAAATGGGCAAAGGGTCCAGGAATTTGATGAAATGGGCAAAGGTCAAATATCGAATGATTAGATTTTGGTAAAAGCGAGATAACATTTGGTAAACCCAAGCCCATAAAGTCAGAGATATCAAGCACCCATTGTTGCAATCAATAGTCAAAATAAAAGGATCCGTCCAAATTCAGAAATATTGACAAGTTTAGATAAGTGCCTATATTGCATTTTTCATTGGCATAGTAAGTACCTCTATAGGAGTTAACATCTTCTTCTCGCTGATTTTGTCATATTTCTGCTTTTTAGTACCAGCTTTTAATCCCTGCCAAGGAAGGCTGAAGCAAGGAAAAACAATGCATAAAGCTCTGTTGTTATGTCAATAAGATCAAGATATACATTGGGAAGAGAACTCCAGACAAGAACGAAGAAGAAAAGGTAGCAGATGTGAAATAAATTTCAGCTTAAGAGCTCAATTGCTCTATACTTACAAGCTGCAAGAAGCATATCATCATGTACACAGATGGTACCAGACATGACAAGACCAAAGCCAAACCCGAGGAAAATATAGCAGGTGTTAGCCTGTATTTCTAGGGAAGATAGGATGATGAAACTTGGCATCATCCCCTTTTTCTTGACGGTTAATTTCGTTATTTCCCGCTTTCTCTAGCTTCTAGCTTCTAGCTTCTTCTGATGTATATAAGCTGAATTCTTCCTCTTTCACAAGTTAATGAGAAAACATACAGTTTCAGTTTCTTTCCTTTCTGTTTCTCTCTTGCTCCGTGACATGGTATCAGAGCTCACAGAATCAGGAGCATTCTGAAATTAAGCTTCCATGGCAGCTCCCTGGCCTACGATCGGAAATCGTTCGGCTGCAACAGAGAATCCAGCTGGGAATCCAGCTTCGACAGGAAATCCGGCAAACGGTAACACGATGCCGTCCAGTTCTACAGCTACAACCACAATCGGAGAAAACAATTTAGAGGTAACATTCGATCCGCAGTCTTAGTCCAATCCTTATTATCTGCATATGAACGAAAATCCTGCGTTGGAGTTAGTTTCTTTTCCTCTAGATGGCTCGAAGTATCACACAAGGTCTAGGGCTATGATTATGGCTTTTCATGTAAGAACAAGGTTGCTTTTGTTAATGGAGCCATTTAGAAACCACTTACAGATAACCTAGAAAGGTTTATGGCATGGGAAAGATGCAACAACATCGTTGCATCTTGGATTGTTAGATCATTAACTCCAACGATTGGGCGTAGCGTGTTGTGGATCGACACAGCCCATGGAATCTAGGAAGATTTGAAGAGAAGATTTAGTAAGCAGGATCTGTTTAGGATTGCTGAAATTAGATGCGAAATATATCAGACTAAGCAAGCAGATAACTCGTTGAATGAGTATTTTTCCAGGCAAAAATTATTGTGGGATGAACTAAGAATCCTTAGGCCTCTCATGAACTGCTCTTGTACTCTCAAGTGTGAATGTGGGAAGAAGATTGACACCTTAAATGAGCAATTTCTTATGGATAAACTGTCCATCTTCTTGAGTGGATTACATGAGAAATACACAGGAGCTAGGAACCAAATCATGCTTATGAGACCTTTACCAGATGTAAATGAAGCATATTCAATGATTGCACAACAGGAGAGACAATTTGAGTTGGTTAACAGTGAATTTGGAAGTGGATTTGGAAGCCAGTTGTATCAAACAGGTGAAAGCAATACTACTAGCAGTGTGTTTATGGCCAAAACAGATGGCAATTTTCAGTCAGGTTTTAAAAAATATCCTGCCAACAAGAAACATGTGTGTACATACTGTGGGTGCACAGGCCATACACAAGACAAATGTTATAAGAAGCATGGGTACCCCCGGGGTGGAAACCAAGATCAAGGAGCCAAGGGCATGCAAATCATACACAAGGTCCATCAGAATCACAACAAACTAGCAGTGATGGGGTGTCATTTACTCAAGATGACTTTAAAAGATTCCTGGACTTTATGCACACCAAAAGAATATCAAATGAGAACATGAGCTCACCTGTCGATTAGCCTCCACAAGCCCTTGTCAACACCATATCCACCACTGATTTTCATAATGGAGGTATGATTCCTTCACTCAACTCTGTTCAGATTGATAGAAGTGAGTGGATTGTGGATAGTGGTGCTACTCATCGCATAGTTTGTGATTTGGATTTGTTGAGCAATCAGAAAGAAGTACATAATCTACATGTAAACTTACCAAATGGTCAGCAGTCTGCTATTAGATACACTGGCTCAGTTTCATTGTCTGAAAAGTTTGTCTTGCACAATGTCCTTTATGTACCTGACTTCCAGTACAATCTCATTTCAGTAGGTGCCTTCATTAAGAGCTCTTGTTATGTCATAAAGATACATTCTGACCAACTTGTTATACAGGATGCTACCCATGGGACAATGATTGGAAGGGCTGAACTGAAGAATGGATTATACTTCTTAGTTTTTCCTGCTAGTTCTTCTTTTGTATGCAGTTCTGTATCATCTCTTAATAAGTGTAAGCTGTGGCATGCTAGGCTAGGGCATGCCTCACACTCAAAACTACAGGCCTTGAGAGCCTTAGTGTGACACCCCAAAAATCCACATTCAATCCATGGATTAATTGAGTAATTAATCCTATTTTATTTGAAGAGTTAATTCCTAAAATCCTGATTTTCAATACTCAAGGACTAGAATTTGACTAGTCAACCTTAAAGTTGTGTTGTACCTTGAGCTTTGAGGGGAGTTCCCTTGTTCCTTACACTTTCTAAGGGTTAGTAAGAGTATTCTTGTCTTTTCACCAAGAGTTAGTATTGTAACCTAACCTAGAAGACTTCTTCATTTCATTCCCTACAATTCTTAGACATTAGTTCTACCTTCTCTCTAGAAAAGAAGTGTAGCTTATTCTCCAAGCCAAGTTGAGACCCTTGTCAAGATTCCAAGATTTGCTTCCAAGATTCAACCTTTCACCTATTTGGGCATCTAGGAGGGTAAGATCTAAGTTCATCTTGTGTTTTTGGTTCCATCTTAGTTGTCTTTTTCTTAAAGGTAGGATCTTTATGATCTTTTGGTTTAATCTTGAAGTGGGTTTGGAAAGTAAGCCTTGTGGGGAGCTTGTTGTGGTGTAAAGTGAAGTCTTTTGGTCTTCAAGAGGTAATCCATGCTCTACAAAACCTATTTTGCTTACCTATATGTGATTTCTTAGATTCTACATATGTTTTGCTATGAAATGTGAGGGTTTATGCATTTGTTTTGTGATATTGCATATCTAGAGCTTGTGTTTAGGGTTCCTTTGTGCCATTGCTTGGCATTTTCCATGGTTCAAGTCATTTTGTTGTGTTGGGTGAGATTTGGCATGTTTTGGACTTGAATTTGTGTTTGGAGAAGAAAATCCCCGAAGGGATTTGTTGTGGAACAGGAATGTTCCCGCGGGCGGAACGGCGGGCGGGGCACCACCCGCCAGCCTACCCGCGGGTACAGTGCCTGTGGGAATGTGTTCCCGCGGGCGGGACCACGGGTGGGGCGCTACCCGTGGGTCCACCCGCAGGGAACACTATGGTGTTCGTTCGGGATTTGTTCCCCGTGATTTGTTTGACTCGGTATTTGGTCTTTTGGCTTCCCGTTGTTCTTTCGTGGAACTATTTGAGTGTCTTCTTGATGTTTCGTATGTCTAGAACTATACGGTAGGTATCCATGTAGGACTTTGGTGTCTTGAATCGTGCTAAGTGTTCAACATTGTGTTTCGTTGGACCAAGAGGTGTCTTGTGTGTTCCTCGGAACTATCTTGAGTTTCTCCGTTGTTAAGCATGCTAGTTTATTGTCTTAATGCTAGCGTGTGTGTGGTTTGTACCTTCCATTTTCTTGAAGATAACTTGCATTATTCATCGTTGTTGTTGTTGGGTTGTGACCCATTCCTTGATTGAGTATGGTTTCATACCTTCGTTTTGATCCGTTGTTTGACTCTCGTGTGAGTTGTGGTGCATGTGTGGCTTTACCTGGATTGCACGATTAGTGGTATAGGACACTAGTCACCAAGGTATTGCAGCGGTCCTCGTGGTGGCCGTGACGTGATTATAGAGTTGTGGCCTGAGTGATGGGTCCACGTTTTTGGGGGATAACATGTGTTATCCGGGCATGTGTTGCCGTGAATTGGTGGTCTTGTTGGTGGGGAACGACGGTCCCGGGGGAATAAGTTTGGACTAAGAAGTACTTGGAAAGAAGGCACAAGGTTGGGGGTAGCCATAAGGTTGGAACAGGGCATAAGGAAGGCATACCAACTCGTGATGGGTGATGTTGCGAGGGCTTGTAAAGCCGGCGTTGTGTGTTCTTCTCTCGTGACGTGTGTAGTCACGGAGGCATGTGTTACCGTTGGGTGAGTCTTTATTCTTTGCCTGTGGTTAACCTTTGTGGTTTGGAATGCGTTCCCGTGTTATCTTTGAGAGTGATGAGTCTTGTTTCGACTGTTGATCTTGGTTTTTGACTTATATATATGTATTCCGCTTCGAAAATGGTTTTTATGACATATCTATCTATGTATGATACTTAACAGTATTAGTGGGTTACCAGCTTTATTCGCTGACTGGGCGTCGTCCCAATGTTTATCTTTGTATCTTTCAGGTGATGTTTAGACGAGCGCGATGTCTAGAGCCTGGTAGCTTAGCACCTTTATCCTTGCTTTTGTGGCCTGTGCGCCAATGTAGTTAGACTGATGTTTTGGGATAGATGTATACACTTGCAGATTGTTTGCCATAGCGTTTACCGTGTTTGGTAGACGTGGCGTGACACCCCATTGGATTTCTTTTATCCAGTTTCGTTTTATCTTCCGATGTGCTAGTTTTGTTGTTTAATCTGCATGTGTTAAGGCTTTTATATAGGTCTTGTTTGGGGGGTGTTACACTTAGAACCTACAATTCAAATAAATAAAGAGTTGATTTGTGATAGCTGTCATTTTGCTAAACAAAAAAGAGCTCCTTTCCAGCATAGCACATCTATATTAGCTAATTGTTTTGATTTGTTGCATGTTGACATATGGGGACCCTACAAAGTGGCTGCTCCTCATGGCCATCACTACTTCCTCACCATACTGGATGATCACAACAGAGCAGTTTGGATATACTTGATGAGAGCAAAGTCTGAGGTTAGAAAGTTGCTAACAGATTTCTGCACCCTGATTGAAAATCAGTTTGGTACTACTGTTAAGTGCATAAGATCAAATAATGGGTTGGAGTTTGACATGGTTGATTTTTTTTGCTCAAAAAGGGATTGTGCATCAAACTTCATGCACCTATACACCCCAACAAAATAGTAGGGTTGAGAGGAAACATGGTCATTTGTTGTCAACAGCTAGAGCTATCAGGTTCCAAGCTAACTTACCAGAGTATTTTTGGGGAGAATGTGTTCTTCATGCTGCTTATATAATCAACAGACTTCCATCTGCTGCCATTAATAATCAGGTTCCATACCAAGTTTTGATCAAGAAGGAACCTCAATACCAACATTTGAAAGTCTTTGGTTGCTTGGTGTATGCTACCATTGTAGGCCCTAAGACCAAATCGGATGCAAGGGCAAAGAAATGTATCTTTCTTGGCTTTGTAACTGGCACAAAAGGCTATAAAGTGTATGATCTTCTGACAAAGGAGTTGTTCATATCTAGAGATGTGGTCTTTTATGAAAATGTTTTCCCTTTTCAACAGGTTGGCAGCGCACATAAAGAATCCCCTCATATCATACTCCCTACTACAATGGGGGCTGATCCTATGGAAATTCCAGAAACTCCTCAAGTCAGTGACAGATGTGAGCAGCCACATTCTCAGCCAGATGAAATACACATTCAAAGTCAGGACATCAGCATTAATGATCAGCCTTCCCTCTTGGGTGAGCAGATTTCTGATCCTACAAATGGAATGGCTCAGACCATTCCCACAGAAAACTCTTTTCAGCAAGGCAATAGGAGGTCACAAGACAGAAACAACTCCCCAACTATCTACATGATTATGTCTGCCAAAATGCATCCTTAAAAACTTCTCCTCATGATATCTGCAAATTCATGGGCTACAGGAGGCTGGCACCCTCTTTTCAGCACTTTGCCATGAATATTGTTTGCCATTCAGAACCTAAGAACTATCAAGAAGCAGCCCAACATGATTGCTGGAAACAAGCTATGCAGGAAGAGATCAGTGCTTTGGAGAAGAATAATACTTGGACATTGGTAGAATTGCCTCCCTCCAAGAGACCAATTGATTGCAAATGGGTGTACAAAATCAAGCATAAAGCTGATGGCACTATAGAAAGGTATAAGGCAAGGCTTGTGGTAAAGGGGTACAACCAGGTTCTTGGCATTGACTACTTGGATACCTTCAGTCCAGTAGCCAAAATGACCACTATAAGAACTCTCTTGGCCATAGCAGCAGCAAAGAACTGGTACCTTCACCAAATGGATGTGAATAATGGCTTTTTACATGGTGACTTGGAAGAAGAGGTCTATATGCAATTACCCCTTGGACTGTCAGGAACAAATGCTGGTCTGGTATGCAAGCTCAATAAATCCTTATATGGCCTGAAACAAGCCAGTAGGCAATGGGATTCAAGCAGTCCCTACCTGATAGTTCCTTATTTACCAGAGGTGAGAATAATTCCTTTGTTGCCTTGTTGGTCTACTATGTAGATGACATTGTTGTTGCAAGTGCTGATATGAAAGTCATACAAGAAGGGAAAGAGCTGCTGAATACAAATTTTCAAATAAAAGATCTAGGACACTTGAAGTATTTCCTATGTTGGGAGGTGGCCAGGCAGCAAAAAGGCATTGCTATTTGTCAAAGAAAGTATGCCCTTGAACTCCTCAAGGACACATGTTTCACAGATTCAAAACCTGTTTATAGCCCCACTGTCCCATCTCACAAACTAAGCAAGGATGAAGGTGAGCCCCTTGAGGATAATACCACATACAGGAAGATCATTGGAAAACTCCTGTATCTAACTATAACAAGACTAGACATCAGTTTTGCTACACAACAATTGTCTCAATATTTGGACAAACCAACTCATCTACACTTGCAGGCTGCCTATAGAGTACTAAGATATATAAAAGTTGCTCCTGGCCAAGGGTTATTTTTCCCTTCATCCTCTGATTTGAAGCTGAAAGCCTTTTCTGACTCTGATTGGGGAGCATGCATCGACACAAGAAAATCTGTCACAGGTTTTTGTGTCTTCTTGGGGAATGCTTTGATCTCTTGGAAGTCAAAGAAGCAACCTACCATATCCAAGTCATCCTCAGAAGCAGAATATAGAGCCCTGGCAGCTACTACCTGTGAAGTCTGTGTTTCCTTCTGGCAGAACTTAGGGTGGATCAAGTTGAATCAGTGGCTATATATTGCGATAGCAAATCCGCAATTGCTATAGCAGAAAACTCAGTATTTCATGAACGTACCAAGCATATAGAGCTTGATTGACATTTAGTAAGAGAAAAGCTCAACAATGGTCTCATCAAGCTGTTCCACATCTCCTCATCAAACCAGTTAGCAGATACATTCACCAAGACTCATTGCCCCGACTCTTTTCAGAATTACATCTCCAAGCTTGGATTACTAGACTTGTATAATCCAGCTTGAGGGGGGCTTTTAGGGAAGATAGGATGATGACACTTGGCATCATCCCCTTTGTCTTGATGGTTAATTTCGTTATTTCCCGCTTTCTCTAGCTTCTAGCTTCTTCTGATGTATATAAGCTGAATTCTTCCTCTTTCACAAGTTAATGAGAAAGCATACAGTTTCAGTTTCTTTCCTTTCTGTTTCTCTCTTGCTCCGTGACATGTATGGAGAGCAAGGGAAAAGAGGTCAATAAACTCATTGAGCTAAAATGTGATTTATGAGAAAGTATATCACATAACAATGCATAACCTGGCCGGGTATGTTGAGTTTGCCATTACATTATAAGAGGGTGTGATTCATTTATAGAACCTTGGTTCAGATTGGTGGAAGAAGGAGAAGACAAAAGGTATAGGGCAATGATTGTAGAGAAGAGTACCTTGTTAATGGCAGCCATGGCCTCAATTACTTCACATCCGACATCTAACATAACAGAAATGTACAAGGGCCAATAGTTTGTTTTTAAAAAAAAAAAAATTAATTTCACATATCATACATAGTGTATAAAACAAAAGAAAATATTAGAAACTGACTATTACCTCTCAGAGCTGCTGCTTGATTTCCTCAAAATTGCTAATCTTTTTGCTTACTTAACGAACTCACTGCAATAAGAAGAGGTTATTAATTGTTAAGGTGAAGTTGTGCAAATTAAATATAATGTTTCAAATCTATATAATGTTTCAAATCTGGTCCATCCCAGTTACCTGTAGCATATCATCAAAGGAAACAGTAAACCAAAATGTAATTGAAGCTCATAAATTCAGTCAATCCTTTATATATAAGAAAAGATCTACGATAAACAAAATCATAAGGTTAGCAGCTAGAATGCACAGGTTGAAAAATTCACTCCCATTTAAAGCTTTCCTACTGCAAGTAGAGGAGGAAGCTATTTGAAGCCTCATATCTTTAAAATCAAATTTTCCATTCAATTCCAGTTCATATATAGTTCCAACTTTATAGAAATATAATTATATAGCACATTACCACATCCTAGATTCCTCAAACAGAAATATAGATACACAAACCAAATTCAACATTTAAGCCATCTAGAAATATAGATAAACAAACTAATTTAACAGTGGAAGAAACATACAAACAGCCATCTAGAAATATAGATACACAAACATCATATTTGAAAACTATATGCCAAAAAATAATGTACATGCATGTAATCCATCTTAAAGTTGGTACTATATGTCTATATGGCTGAACATTACAATAATAAAGAACCAAGAGTGTCCATCAATCCAAAAAACAAACTAAATTGTTGCCAAGAGAGTCATGCAATTGTGCTTAGGCATTGTGTTCAAATACTAATACCATTATTCTTGACAAAAGTTAAACTGAAACACAGAGGACAAAGCTTGATGAAGTTTATATGTATAATATGTAAATTGACTGCAGACTATATGTGAATTACTTTGTGTTTCCAACTTGCATAACAAAATTTCCCATTTGCACAGGTTACGATTTGGATTATGTTGTGCTCACTGCTCAGGCATTGTGTTCAAATACTATACTCAAGTTTCAACAATATAATATACATAAACAAAAGGGGAAACCACTGAAATCTAGGTCACATGAATTTAAATATATACTGATAGGATTATTACTAGTCTGCAAAACACTTAAATAATAGGAATATAGGATTATTAATATGTTGTAAAATCAGTTAATATGTTGAGTGTGGTCGTCGTCGGCAAGGGAGTCTTCCGGTGTCTCCGTGTCTCGTCTCCGTGTGATCGGCAAGGGAGGCCTGAGTTAGGGAACACCTGTGCACAGGAATGCTATTCTGATCTCTTCAAGACCAACCTGTAAACATTGAAAGGCCAAGGGGGAACAGTACACCACCCAAGAAAAAAGGTTTCAACTCCTGTAGTCTATAGAGAGTTCATCCAACATACCTTTGGTGGAGGTAATCAAGAAGATGAAGTGTAAGAAAGTCAAGAGAAAATTGATTGATGAAGAAGTAGCTAGCCAATCCCCTAAGCCTGTGAAATCTAAAAAGCTTAAGAAGGTGAAGGATGTTAAAGCCAGTATTGAGGATGTTGTGGAGACATTGGAGAAGACTGTTACTCAGGGGGAATCTTTTGTTCAAGCTCAACCCGTCCCACAAGAACCTGCTCAGGCAGAAGATGTGGCGAGTGCGAACGTGACAGAGGTGATTGGAGGGATAGTAAGAGCAGTGATTAACGAAGATCGAGGCTCGAGATAGATGTTGAATATAATCTGCTGTTGATCACACCACAATGGATCCATCTGCCAACTAGATTACCATTGATACTACTTTGGTTCATCAGATGGAGTTGGAAGACATTCCAAAAGAGTTCTTTGCTGATGAGGATCTACTGGATGGCTGAAGTGGAAAGAGTCAGCAACTCGCAAACATTGAGGGCTAGTAAGTTCAAGCAATTGGTGGAAAGATTCTCAACCATGAAATTTTTTTTCTTATAATTTAAATTTTTTTCTTATAACAAAATTCTTATTAAAAGAATTTGATATGAATTTTATAGGAGTAATAAGCACTTCTTTTCACATAATGATTTATTCATTTTATTGATTATTTTTTTTTTGAAAACATTGATTTCTTATTTAGTTATAACAGAAATTATGTTAGTTTGTAAATGAAAAATAGCTCTTTTTGTTCCTTAATAGGTTATGCTTGAGATGTAGAGTCTACCCCTACTTATAAACGCATTTTTTTTTTTTTGAAAATAAAAGGCTAATTCATTAATCATAAGCAGAAATGTTTACAATACAGATCGTTAGAATGACAATGCATTCTTTACAGTCAAACATCGAAACAAATTTCCTAACAATTTTATAGAAAACTTGGATCGCAGACTGTTTTACAAACTTGAAGCCGAAGTTGTTGGATGAACTCGGTGCTTCTTCACAGATCTGGTCAAACATAGTCAAGCCTGACTCTGGTGAGACCATTTTATCATTCCACGCTTATGAGGAGAACTTGCCAAAGAAACGAGAGGGAAACACTCGCCAGAGAGACTAGAGAAAACAAACTATTCAAAGGAACAAAGGGATAACGTAGAACCAAAAGAAAACAACATAAACGGAAAAGATGATAGAAAACCTGTCAGATCTGTAGAGTCTTCGAAGCCTTCTCTGAAAAAAAATCGGAGATGATCTGAGATCTAACAATTATTCCTAAAACAGCCGAAGGATAAAATCTACTAATGGCATCGCCGACTCAACCCTCCATCAGAGCGTCAACCGGCAGCACCAAGTCGTCGGGTCTTTACTTCGTGGGAGCAGCCGAAAATGGGAGAGAAAGCGGTTGAAGTTTTGGGAATTAAACGCATTTATTTTTTATCTTTTAGTTATCGCAAAAGTGGCTTTTAAAACTCTTGTTGAAATAAAAATCTTAAACCATGTAACAATAAGGCAATTTATATCGTGCACTATGGCGCGCATTGCATTGTGCGCCCTGGTGCAAAACGACGTCATTTGAAAAATCTTTTTTTTTTTTTTTTTTTTTTTTTTTGGAAATTTCGCTTTCCTATGTCGACGGTTAATTTTCTTAAAGAAAATCTCATGTTTCGAAAATGTACATAATTGTATACTAGAATGTACATAATTTTCTAACAAAATACACATACTCTTTTTTGAAAAGATAATACACATAATATAACATAATACATAATATACATAAAATTTTAACATATTACACATAAACTCTTAATATAATACACTTAAATTCCCTGTTTCGGATGTACATAATTGTATAAAAAAAATATACATAATTGTATGAAAAAAATGTACATAATTATATAAAAAAAATGTACATATATAGTTGTATACTATAATGTACATAATCGCGTCAACTTCCTACACAACTTAACAAAACAACGTCGTTTTTGGGTGGCGCGGGGCGCACAGTACTATGTGCGCCGTGGTGCAGGGTATAACGATTGTGACAATAAGTTCAAAAATGTAAAAACACTATGCATGCAAGCAATTTTAGGCAAGAACATTTTCATCTCTTCAATTATTTTTTCTCTATTTCTGTGCTTGTTTTTTTTTTTTATTAACTTTTTTAGCTTTTGCTTTTGTCTCTTCGGTCATGGATTACACCAACTCCTTCACCCAGCTCTTGTCTTCATCTCCTTCAACTCGGCCCCCAATTGTCTTTCGTCAATAACGATGCCGAGTATGTGAGGACATCTAGATGCAAGAAAATCATTTTGCAATGTAATTGCAAAGCTCGGATGTCTCCACCTGGGAAGCTTGAGTATTACCACTTTTGCTTTATTTAGTCCATGTTTATGTGAATCATCTAATGTAGTTGTAAAGCAAACAAAAAAAAAAAAACAAAACAAAACAAAACAAAAAAAAAAAAAAAAAAAAGGAAAAAAGAAAAGAAAGAAGCTTCTTCTTTGTTTCGACCATTGCGTCTTCTCGTGCTGCCTCCGGTGGCCAATGAGGCTAAAGCTTACCCCAATAGATCATCCAGGATGGAAGTGAAGTGTTCCCACTTTGGAGAGTTATCAAACTTCGTCGTCCACATGCACTCAACATGAGGAAAGCATTTATAATTTTTTTCATGATTATTATTGTTTATGTAAAATTGCTAAAAACGTGTGAATCTTATTTCTAAGTTATATGGCATGCAATAGTATTTTTTTAAAAAAAAACATAATTTAAATTTTTTGTATAAAAATATATGTGTTACGTTCATTAGGGTTTTTTTTTTTTTTTTTTTTTTTTACATGTCCCAGGACCAATAAAATGATAGGACCAAGCCTGTAAACATGGCATCATTTTGTATGTACAATAGTATGTTGACAAATTTTATTGTGGACCATGGTTTATGTAGTATCATGGACCATGAAGTATGTATCACTTTAATTACATTTCAGTTTCATTCGACAATATTGCTATGTTTTTTAGTTTCATTTTCCCTCCACACTAGTTTCATTATAGCAATACTAATAAAGTATCATTTTAATTCTAATATAGTTTCATTTGATAATATACATTATTGCTTGAAATTTATTTTTTTTTGTTTCATTTTCCACACACACAAATTTAATTTTAGTAATGTTGAAGTACTATTTTAATTGCCCTTCAGGTCATTTGACAATATATGTTATTATATGGTTCTGGATTTCAGTTTCATTTTTCATGCACACTAGTTTCATTACAGTAACTAGTAAATTACCTGTGCGATGCACGGATAAATTTTTTATTATATATTAAGATAATAAAATTAAATATAAAATTATAAACAATTTTAATATTTGAAAATGTACATTTATTTGATTATAAGATTATTGCAAAAGTATCATTCAATTAATTGAATAAAATATGATCTGTTTGTTTGTAATTATCTAGCAAAAATTGATATGTAATATGATTTATATAATTATTATTATTATTACTTAAATAAATATCAAAAAGGGAAATAATTTAATTGAAATCTATACTATATATAAAAACAAATTCTGAACTTTATTTTCCGCCAAATTCCTAAAATATCTCGCTTTCGAATAAAATATATTGTTTTCTACTTTCCTATCCGTACTATAATTTTAGGTTAAAATTCCTATTATAATATTATAAAATAGTTTAATACAAGTCCTAATAGAATATATTGTTTACTACTTTCCTATTCGTACTATAATTCTACATTAAAATTCCTATACATTCTTCCAAAGGATGCAGAGGCTAGACCGGTGCTCACTGCACACAAGGAGCCCCACCCCGACCCGATGTGGGCATTTGGGAGGTGCTCACTGCACGGATGCAGAAGCTAGACTGGTGCTCACTGCACACAAGGAGCCCCACCCCACCCCGGCCCGATGTGGGCATTTGGGAGGATGTAAAACTCACTGCACACAAGGAGCCCCACCCCAGCCCGATGTGGGCATTTGGGAGGTGCTCACTGCACGGATGCAGAAGCTAGACCGGTGCTCACTGCACACAAGGAGCCCCACCCCACCCCGGCCCGATGTGGGCATTTGGGAGGATGTAAAACTCACTGCACACAAGGAGCCCCACCCCAGCCCGATGTGGGCATTTGGGAGGTGCTCACCGCATGCACCCCCCACCCCGGCCCGATGTGGACATTTGGGAGGATGTAAAACTCACTGCACACAAGGAGCCCCACCCCAGCCCGATGTGGGCATTTGGGAGGTGCTCACCGCATGCACCCCCCACCCCGGCCCGATGGGAGGATGTAAAACTCACTGCACACAAGGAGCCCCACCCCAGCCCGATGTGGGCATTTGGGAGGTGCTCACCGCATGCAGAGGCTAGACCGGTGCTCACCGCACACAAGGAGCCCCACCCCGGCCCGATGTGGGCATTTGGGAGGATGTAAAACTCACTGCACACAAGGAGCCCCCCTCACCTTAAGAGGTTGCTCCCACACTACCGCTGGTGAGATTCGATCCCTGGTCATTCTTCCAAAGCTTCACCCCTATGACCAGTTGAGCTACCCATGCGGGCTAAAATTCCTATACATAATATAATAGGACAATGTATTTTATCTGGCACTACAAATACTCCATGCGTAAATATATTTTATCTGGCACTACAAATACTCCATGCGTAACTCTTTGAACGCACAAAAAAAAAATCTCGCACTACAAATACAAGAAATGAAAGATCCAACAATATTGTAGTTTTGGAGATTTGAAATCTTATAATCTGTGCGTTCCAACAATATTGTTTTTTTTACTAATTGGGTCTATTTTTGTCTCTGCTTCCGACCTATCCCTCAAGACGAGAAAAAACTGTATAAGGCTCCGGCCCATTCGTTGTTATTTGTCAATGGAATATCCACGTTTCACAGTCAACGAACAGACACTGGAGTGCTTACTCCATGACTCCCAGGTGAATGTTATTAATTATAGTTCTTTGATTTGTATTTGATAGTTTTGATTTTATTTTACTAATCTTTTGTTTTTCTAATTTTCAATTCTATTTCGGCGTGTTTGGTAAATAGTTGTTAGCTGATTGGGTATAACAATGAGTTTGGCGTCTCTTTTCTTTCTGTTTTATGCATTGAGTTACTTCTCAATTCTAAGAGATTGTAATATTGTTACTCTCCTGCAGGCATTTGCATCACAATATATATACTGCCAAAAGAAGAAAAAAAACATAGAAAAATTATGTAAACACAAACTAAATTCAAATTAGAAAAAGATTTGTTTAACTGAAAATATAATTGTAAAATAGGTGGAATGTTATGAATTAGAAGTAACATTCAGTTTAACTTGCAGTCATTGTTTCATTAGCAGTAAGAAGGAAACAGAACGACCATACGGCAACTTAGGAAAGCAAATAACCCACTTTGCTCAATTCTTTCAGTTTAACTATTGTCATTCTTTCCACTATTCTTTCTTCAGGGAACTTGCATCCATTTACGAATCCCCAAAGAGTTTGTCATGAAATTTAACAAACACTTGAAGGAAGGAGAAGTCTATGATATACAATTTCAGTGTGCAAACGTGTCGCATGAGGTTATAAGGAGCCTTTAATGGCTTCAATTATAAGTTTTTTTTTAATTTTTAAATATAATACAAGGGCGTTTTGGGGAAAGGTTATTCTTTTCCCAAAACGCTAAATTGAAATGCTGTAAAATGTAGCATTTCAATTTTTAGCGGTTTGGAACAAACCATTGTTCCAAAGTGCTAAAGAACCAAAGGATTTATTTGGCATTTTGTCTCCGGTCAAAATGTTAAAATGGCGAGTCTGTCAAATAAATAAAAATAAAAAATATATAGTTTTATTTCATTATATTTAAAAATTGTATATGCAGTAATTAAGATAACCATTAAATAGATTGAGAACTTATTTATTTTTGTTTTATCTTTTTTTTTTTAATTTTTTGTCCTATTCATATTTAACTGGAAATTTAATCGGCAATTTTATTATTACAATTATAGATTAATTATTTATGACTGGATATGATTTGAGCACAAATTAACTAATATCTAATAAATTGGTACAACAAATGACTATTACAACAAGTTTTACGAACATAAGTAATATATTAGAATCTCATTTATATTACAAAATCCTATATATAATAAAGCTATATGGTCTTGTGAAAATTGAATGTTGCATTTAATTTTCACAAGACCATATGACTTTAAGATGTGAAAGTCTTGTGAAAATTAAATGGGCTTTAAGATGTGAAAATTATTTTAAGATGTGAAAATTAAATGCAACATTTAATTTTCACATCTTAAAGTCATATGGCTTTAAGAAGCATGCATGCAAACCCAAAGTCCATAAGTTTGAAATTAATATATAGCATAGTTGTGTGGCTTAATATTTAAGATTGTTGATGTGCATATTGAGGACTACGGAGACAAAGATGCGTTATTCGTGGATTCATCGGATACTATCTAACAACACTCTCCAACTTAATTGACGTGAAGTAGGCTTAGTAACATTAAGATTATATTCTCGAATTGTTAGTTCTCATCTTTTATTGATTACACACTTAATTCGATAGTATTTGGAAGAAAAAAATCAATGTTCTAACTAAGATTGTGATTTTGGTCTTTAAAGGTCAATGGTATGTTGCTACATCTAGAGTTAGAAATCTCAAAGGTCTAAAAATTTTGATCCGTGGTGACTCTAAAATTGTAATTCAATTACTATTGTAGTTTACTAAGTTCTTAAAAATTTATAATATTAAATACTATGTACTAAATTTTTAATATAGTTTAAGATTTGTAGTAATCGCCCACCTTAAATATTATTTTAATTATAAATATATTTATGTTCATAATTTTATCATAGGAATTCATACATAATAATTATTAAATAACAAAAATTTTATATATGAATAAACCTCATATAGTGTATATTTTTATAACATATTTTTCGTGCATCGCACGGGACAAATACTAGTTAATAATATATATTGACTAAAAGTTTATATGGAAATTAACTAATATATTAGAACTGAGTTGGAATTTTTCATATAAAATTTTGTAATATTTTAATATGTACTTAAAATGAGAAAATGGAAAATTCCAACGAAATTTTTTTTTTTTTTCCAATTCATTAGATATTAGTTAATTTTCATATAAAATTTTGTTACCAATTAAGCATTATTAATTTTTTTTACCAATTAATTAATATTCATATTAGTATAGATTAGTGTATGGTAAGTAATATATTAGAATCCCATTTGTATTACAAAATTAATAGTATATATTGACTAAAATTTAATAATAATAAGCTTATTAAAACAATCAGTAATATATAGAATTTATAAGGAAGATTTTGTGTAAAGATCAAAAACAAATAAAGCAAGAATCCCATTTTTTCTAGAATTTGTGTAATTAAACGGAAGATTTTGAAAAACTTATAGCTGTAAAGTCCTATTTATACACTTCATTATGCTAATCGTATAGCGGTAAACTACCTCTCGGTTATAAACATTTGAATCTTAACAGAGTACAAATCAGCGTAGAAATCTTATTACACCAAATACGCATGGCTTCAATTTCAATCGACATTGTTGGGCGTGAAATTTCTCCTAAGAAAAGAGGAATGCAATAAAGGTTAGAGTGGTGCGTACCTATAAGATTCAGAGGGTAGAGGTGCTGAAATAGTGAAGTCTATAGAGTGCGTATTCCATGACGAAGATGCATTATAATTTTTGTGCTATCGTTTGAATATTTTTTTAATTCAAAATGTTTTGTTTATGCATATGATTTTTTACTATATTTTTTGTAACACTTCAATTTCATGGAACTTTCCTTCATGCACATATTCCTAAAGATTATATTCAAAAGTATTCGAAGAGATTTAAAGAAGGTCGAGTTTTTTGTATAAAGAGTTTTGTGGTGATTGCTAATTTTTGAAGTTCTATTTTAACATAGTTGTGAGACAATTCAAGGATGCAGTTTTTCCTAGGCATATTTGTGACAAAGAAGATGATGATTTTTTTGATGAGGTGCAGTATTGTTTACATTTGTGATTACTTATTTGTCACTAACATTTTTTCCTTTTTGTGTAACTTTATTTAGTTATTTGACTTTTTCTGCCTTTTAGGACTTTCTGGATGGAGAGGTGGCCGAAAGTCCTATTGGAACTTTGGAGCGAAACAAGTAATGTGATGCAAATGATGGTGGATGTGACACCCCCGATTTTAGCAAAATTTAAAAGCTTAAATCATGAAGATAAATCTAACCATTTGATAAAACCAAGCGGAAGCTAATATTAAAGTACGAGGATGTTATGCCACATCTATCTAACTATAGATGCACATGCTAGAATCTAAACCAAAAACCATCATTAGTCTAACAATTCATAAGTCTAGGCTCACATGCCACAAAACTATAACTATAGAAAAACAAGCTATACTACGCTATCTCGGTCCACATCTAGCGCGCTCTCTTGATTTACTCAAAACCTGTAAAACATAAGGGATAACACCCGTCAGCGAATAAAGCTGGTAACCCACCATTATGCGTTGAGTAACATATAATATAGATATAGAGAAAAAGCATTTGAGACTTTGGAATACAATATATAATCCTTTAAAAACGAGGAAGGAACAACATAAGACTCATCATGAAGTCACTCTCAATCAAAGACTAATCGCAACAAATTACTCAATAATCAACAAGAACGACAGAAGCAACATTCTTAACAACAAGATACATCATATGGTAATCAATCAAGGAATGACATTAATCATACTCATAAACCATGAGAAACAAGAATCACATTCAATGACAAGTTACAAGTTTCAAGTTCCAACCTTATGCCCTGTTCCAACCATTCTCTCCAGGCCAACCTTATTACAGTTCCAACCATTACCTCCTAGTGCCACCCTGTACACCAAGTCCAACCTTATTCCTCCGGAGCGATCCGCTCCCCGCCTGCATCAGCCAGCTTTTACCGCCAAACGGGGACACTCGTAGTGTCAATAGTCATGTAGAATAGTACTAATCACGTGATAGTCTATCTCCTTTCATTATTGTCCACCAATCATATAACATTACGTAGTCATCATCATAGAGGATTGAGGCTCATCAATAGCCCAATCAAGTATCAATAAACATGTACAACATATGTACGAGATCACATCAAAGAATACAACCGATAGAATTCAATGAAAGGCATGAATAGACCATCAAAGCAACGATACATCAATGATAGACTTTAATCCAAAGACTACTATGATTGGCAACACAAGTTGTCAATCCTCATTAGGATCAAACAAACAACACATACTAGCATCAACGACATTAGGACTAGCATGTACATCAAAAGGAAAAACATAACGGTTCAATCAACCTCAACGACTTCACATTAATCCAACGAATCACAAGGTTAGACCATAAGCACGATTCAAGATTCATAATCCTATCATGGATACTTTGGACATCGTTCTAGACATACGAAACATCAAAGGAGATACACAAGTGTATAACGATTCAACAAAACGGAGGCCAAAGCATCACGTACCAGTGGGCGGAACGGTGGGTGGACAACCACCCGCCACACCCCCTTACAGGTACCAGCGGGTGGAACCACGGGTGGACCTCCACTCGCGGCACCGCCCGCCGGTCACCACTCCACCTCCCGCCGGTGGAACGGCGGGTGGACAGCCACCTGTGGGTACACGTACCCAGGGAAGAAATTCCCTTCGGGGAAAAACATCAACAAGGCCATGCTCAAGTCCAAAATACCCAAAACCTCACATTCAACAAGAAAATGACTTGAACACATCAATACTCAAAAGATAGCATTTAAGAACCCTAATACAAGCTCTAAACATGCATAAACACAACATTATGCATCAAATCTCATAAGAACATCAAATAGAGTATCAATAATCATCATAGAAAATGTAAAGTAGGTTTTGTAAAGCATGGGTTACCTGTGACACCCCGTAATCCAAATTCAATTAATGGATTAATTAAGTAATTAATCCTAATCCAATTGGTAATTTAATTCCTTAAATTCCTGAAAATTCAATAGTCGGGGAGTAGTAATTAACTAGTCAACCCAAAGTCAAAGTTGTACCTAAAGCTTTGTGAATTGTTCCCTTGTCTCCTTACACCTTTCATCTTAGTAAGGGTAAATAAGTCATTTCCTTGGCAATAGTCTTTCAAGCTAACCTAGGAAGACACATTTCATTTCTTCAAACACTCTCCAAGAGAAAAATCATAAGCTCTCTCTTTTCTCTCTAAAAGCTAGTTAGCTTTCTCTCCAAGCCACACCTAGGGCTACCAAGAACTTTCAAGTTTGCTTTCAAGATTCTACCTTTCATACTTTTGAGCATCTAGGAGGGTAAGATCTAAGCTCCTCTTGTGTTTTTAGTGTTTTCTAAAGTATCTTTTTATAAAGGTGAAATCTTTATGTTGTTTTGGTGTGTTCTTGAAGTGGGTGTGGAAAGGGAACCTTGTTGGGAGCTTTGTGGAGTATTGTGAGTGAAGGATAAGTCTTCAAGAGGTAACCCATGCTCTACAAAATCTATTTTGCTTACCTATATGATGATTTCTTGGATTCTACATGTGTTTTGCTATGAAATGTGAGTGTTGATGCATTGTCTTGTGAAAATGCATATCTAGAGCTTGTGTTTAGGGTTCTTGTATGCCATTGCTTGGCTATTCCTTTGATTCAAGTCATTTTGTTGTATGTGGTGAGATTTGGCATGTTTTGGACTTGAATTTGAGCTTGGTGTTGAAAATCCCCGAAGGGATTATTTCGGTGTACAGGAGTGTACCCGCGGGCCGAACGGCGGGCAGTGGCCTACCCGCCGCCCCACCCGCGAGGTACAGGTGGCTCGTGGGAAATGGTTCCCGCGGGTGGAACCACGGGTGGTCCACCCGTGGCCCCACCCACGGGTACATATATGGTGGTGTTTGGGGATTTGTTCCCCGTGATTCTTTTGACTTGGTATTTGGTCTCTTAACTTCCCGATGTTCTTTTGTGGAACTATTTGAGCTTCTTCTTGATGTTTCGTATATCTAGAACTTTATATGGTAGGAATCCATGTAGGTTTTGGTGTCTTGAATCGTGCTAAGTGTTCAACATTGTGATTCGTTGAACCGTGATGAGTCTTGTGTGTTCTTCGGAACTATGTTTGGTTTACCCGTTTGATAAGCATGCTAGTTCGGTGTTTAAATGCTAGCATGTGTGTTGTTTGTACTTTCCTATTGGTTGATGATGACTTGTGTCGTTCATCGTTGTTGTTGGACTGTGATCCATTCCTTGATTGAGTATGGTTTCATATGTTCGTTGTGATCCGTTGATTGATTCCTGTTGAGGTGTGGTGTGTGTGTGGCTGTACCTGGATTGCAGGATTAGTGGTATGGGCCACTAGTCACCAAGGTACGCAGTGGTCCTCGTGGTGGCCATGACGCGATTATGGAGTTTGTGACCTTTGTGTAAGGTTCACATATTTCTTAGGAGGCATGTGTTGCCGTGTGTGTTCGGTATCCTCGTGTACTATGAAATCGGTGGTTCTGTTGCAGACTTGTTGGAGAGGGGACGACGGTCCTCGGCGGGATAAGGTTGGACTTGGTGTACAGGGGTCCTAGAGGTAAAGGTCGGAACTAGATATAAGGTTGGGGGTAGCCATAAGGTTGGAACCGGGCATAAGGAAGGCATCTCAATTCGTGATGGGTGACGTCACGAAGGCTTGTGTAGCCGTTGTTGTGTATTTCTTTACTTATGACGTGTGATGTCACAAAGGCATGTGTTGCCAATGGTTATGTCTTTACTCTCTCTTGTGTTATGCATGTCGGGTGTTAATCTACTGTGTGATGATAGATTATGCCTTGAGTCGTTCTTTTGTGTCGTTGTACTTCTTGTGGTCTTGGGATGTGTTCCCGAATGCTGGTGGTGAGTGCATAGAGCCTTGTGTTGACTTCTGCTCTTGGTTTTGAACATATATATATATATATATATATATATATATATATATATATATATATATATATATATATATATATATATATATATATATGCGGGTTCAGGTGCGGCAGTGTCTTACGGTGCGGTTATTTCTTACGGTGCGGCAACACCAATAGTTCACCAAATATGCACCATCAACGTTAGGAAATACACCACACAAAACAGAGTAAACAGAGCCCTGCATCACCAAACACACACCATTAGGTGTGAGTAAAAACACCATACACTGTTCGGAAATACACCATTGGGGGTGGTAAGTTATATGGTGTGTTTTTTTGAGTCTGTGGTGTATTTTGTGATGTTTTATTACATTTCATTGGGGTGTGTTTTTATTACACTGTTGGTGCATATTGTTAACACTGTTGGTGTATTCTGGAATTTGACCGCACCGCCGCACCGTAAGACCCCGCCGCATATGAGCGCTCTTATATATATATATATATATATATATATATATATATATATATATATATATATATATATATATATATATATATATATATATATATATATATTCCGTTTCTCAAATAATTTTACATACGTATATCCTATCTATGTATGATATTTCACATGTATTGGTGGGTTACCAGCATTATTCGTTGATCGGGCGTCGTCCCATCTTTTATGTGTTTCTTTCAGGTGATGTGTAGACGAGAGCGCGGTCTAGAACCTGTTAGTGTAGATCCCTTGTTTTGAGTTGTTGTGGCCTGTGAGCCAAGGATAGACATTAGTACTCTTGTGTGGTATGGATTTAGATTGTGGATTATGCAGATGTTTAGCCTGTGCGTTCACCTTTGGGTGGACGTGGCATAACACCCTTTTTATTTCCTATTTATATAATCTTTGTTTAGTCTTCCGCTGTGTTTGATGTTTTGGTTAGTTATCTGCATGTTTAAGGTTTAATTCTGCATGAAAATTATGGGGTATTACATCTTAGCAAACCTTCCAAAAACAACAAAGCCAATCCTAGGCTCATCTCAAAATTAAGGCCAATCTACCGTAAAAAACTTGTGTAGCAAATCGGACCTTCACTAAATAATAAGGCTTAACAAATAAATAAAAGTATATTAGCTAAAGAGAGATTCAAACCTAAACTTATCCTAATATTAACCACAAGTTTTACCAACTAATCAAAGCACCCTTTTAATAATCTAATCAACAACATAGATCTATTAATCAATCTCAGTGATTCCCATTACACTAATAATGCCTTAAAAAAGATTTCATAAGCCAATGGGGATTTGATCCTTACACTGCTGGAAATTTGCCATTTTCCGACCACCGAAAAGTGGTCAGAAATGGCCTTAATTAGGTCGGAAAAGCCTGTTCCGACCTTTTTCCGATCAATTTGGGTGTCCGGAAAAATACCCCTAGCTATTTCCAACCACCAGAGAGAGTGGTCGGAAAGAGTAACCACTTTTCTAAAGCCGTCGAAAAAAATGGCCAAGAGAATAGTTAGGCCGGTCCAGATTTTCCGACCGCCAGTGGTCGAAAGTTTCGACCACTTTGGTGGTCGGAAAACTGGACGCAGTCAATAAAAAAAATCATTTCATTACAGAGAAATCTCTGTAATGAAATGAATATATATATATATATATATATATATATATATATATATATATATATATATATATATATATATATATATATATATATATTGTTGCAAGCTGGTAAGATATTTGCTAAAAAATCATAAAATACACATTTCATATTCTTGAAGAGAATTCATTCATCAATATGTTTGAAGATATTTGCTACTATTGCTAGTTTTTCCATTTCGACAAAATCATCCATTAGCCTCATCTCTGAAACTCCAATCATTTTCTGTTCAGAGTTACTCTTCTGGTCCTTATGATTCTTGAAATGCTCTAGTTCAGATATCAAAGCACAAGCCCAAGCTTCAGTAGAAACACTTTGATGCTCCTTCTTCGATTCATGGCTTGATATGGAGGAGATATCATTTGATATAGGTCCATAAATAGCCAGCTCTTCCTTCATTTCTGCATACAATCCTTCAATGCACTGGTAAGGTGAGTTAGCCTTCCATTCTTCTAACTCTTCCTTCAAACACATAATTTTAGCCTCCGCTTTCTTGTGAGCTAAATTTTGCATCAATTAACAAATTGCACAAAAGTTAGTTGGAAGGACTTTGCAGAAACAGGAAAAAAATTGAAAGAATCTTCAATACAACATGAATAAACAAAGAAATGAAGTTATCACCTGCAATGGCTTCTTCCGCCATTTTTGTGAACTTTGTGACTAATTCATCTTTAGCGTTGCACTCATCGAGAGCAGGTGCTAACTTCTCATCAAGGCTTCTCACCGATTCCTCAACAACAATAGAGCATGTTCTAGTAGCCCTAAAAAATAAAAGCATGTGTTTAGTAATTCCAGATAACATACCTGGTTATTATTCTCATCACTTACATCTGATGAGTCATCACTCCGCTTTCAGTATTGCTCATGAGAAGATTATTTGTATAATAAGAATGTGATAAATACTTAAAAGAGGCAACTAAATAAAGAAGAGGTAAAATAATTTAGGGTGAAAATTAAAAGGAATTCGACACCAAATCCACAACAATAGACCTTTGGGTGGCACCATCATTTCCTGAGATAGAAGCTGCTTTTTTGCTTTCGGCTTTGCCACCAGAACTTCCCTTTGATTTTTCCCAGAAACATTTTCCTTCCCTTCAGATGCCTTTGCATCTGATTCAGCATTTGCCTGCACTGTACTTGGGGCCTAAACATGGAAAAAAATACAGAATGAAAAGCTTCTCTTGGAGCCTAAACAAGCATCTGATTCAATTTTCTTATGTTCCTATAATGTTTATAGAAGGAAAAGGAACAGAGAGTGACAAGCATAAGCTTTTACTTGTATTTTCTTTTCTTCTTTTTAGGAATCAAAATCTCGAGCTATACATAATGCATGCAAACACCATGTACACAACTACTTAAAATGTCAAGGAAACCAATAAATGGAATTTAGATGTATACTGAACCCATTGGCCTCTAGGATATTGAAGAAGATACACAGTTGCATACTGCAGCCAAAATGAGCCATCATGATGTGAAGCTAGTGCTTAGAATGCATCAGATGATCACCACAGTGTAAATATGCTATAGAACATTTGTAAGAGAAACAAAAATCGGAATATGCACATTGCTATCAATACCTTGAGGCTTATCCTCAGTGAATTAATAGATGTTTCTTTCAAGCACCTTTCACCTTCATTTCGATAAATCAAAACCTGGCAGATAGTACACACTAATTCAATCTTAGAAAAAACACATGTAAAAGTAACATTGTTCAAGAGGTCGACATAACCCTTAGCAATCTTAAGCTAATCATCTTGTTAATAACCCAGAAAACAAGCTAGGATGAAAGAATACCTTGGGTGTGGGGATCCTTTGATGGGCTTATGTCCATATTTCCGCCATGAATAATCATCGGGTGGAATGTCTGAAAGCTTCATGCTTATGGCTGGAACTCTTGTTACCCTCTTCAATCTTAGCTTTCTGTTTTGATTACCAGTAATAGAATCAGCGATTCATCGAGGATAATAATCATTAATGATTGACAGAGAAAGAAAAAAAAAAACAAAAAAGAAAGGGAATTAATTTCTTTTTGAACAGTGGCATCGGCTGAAATTTAACTTCTGATTCAATCTCCAAACTATTATCTGATCTGCATACTGCCACCAAAATTGGACCACATCAAGATAGAGTGTAGATCAGTAGATGACTTGTATAACCATCCAGCAGATGTAATCACATACACAGTCAATTCTAGTCTAATTATAATATCACAAAACCAACAAAATTTTTCCTACTTCATCATTGGCAACTAAAAAGATTATAATTATTAGCAAAACCTCAGGTTTTTAAAAAATATAGTTTCAATAAGAAAGGGAAAGTTACGAACCTGAATTGGTTCAGTGCTGTGAGATTTGCAGTCCCAGACACGCAAAGATTTATCATAACCAGAAGATACAACTACAGTAGCATAATCATTAAACTTCACAGCATTCACCTGGCAATGATGTTGAAGAGGACAGTGTGAGGTAATAGTTGCAGACAATGCATTAATTTATAATACAGAAAGAAGTACATAATTACATATATATATATATATATATATATATATATATATATATATATATATATATATATATATATATATATATATATATATATATATATATACTGTATATATATAGTTAATAATAAGGAGCAATGGTTCCAGGCATTGGAAGTGCAGATAAAATACACATTTTACTAAATATATACACATAAATATATACACACACATAGGTAACCTGCAGATTCTGTTCCATTTGGAGTCAAATGATACTTAAGTTCTACAGTCTTGATATTATTGGCATCATGTAGTGATCAAGTGTTTAAAAGATGAGCTTCAAATACAACATACATTTAAGGGTGAAAAATATATTATCATAATTGTAATTTTCAGTGGTTTCAAATTCACACAAACTCTCAAAACCATATATAGAAAAGTCATATATGCAATTCAAAGCACTAAAGCAATTCAAAACACACACCAAATTATATAGATGTTAGCACAAAATAATTATCAGGAAAGCTATAATACCAAATTACATACACCAAATTAACAGTTGCTACTTAGAAAAATTCAGCACAGAATCTAGATACAGCTCCAATCTTAGAGTTAAGATGCCTTTAAAGTATTGCATTTATATATATTATTACTCTGTATTTTTGTCAAAAAAGAAAATGACACATGCTCTTTGATTGAACAATCTTTAAATGAAAGCAAGCAAAATTACATACCTATCAGCACCAAAACTCAGTTTGTTAAACTCCGCCAGTCTAGTGAAAGCAAGCAAAATTTCACCCTTACCTCCCCCGTCGGTTTGAGGCGACGACTAGCGAAAGGAGGAGCGTCGTCGGTTTGAGGCGATGCCTGCCGCTATAAGCTTGAATCTCCGGTTCTACTTCTTCCGGTGAGTATATTTTGAGCGAAAAGGGAGCAAATCCGTCCAGATCTGAGCCGTCCGATTCGGTTTTAGAGATTAGGAGAAGAAATAAATAACAAAAAATTCGAAGATTCGAAGGGAGACTTACCAGCGGTGGTGGAGGCCAGCACGCAGTGGCGGTGGCGGAGGCTAGTAGGGTCAGTAGTAGGTCGAGACGGAATGGCGACGTCGGCAGTTGCGTCTACTACAGGTCGCGGTGGTTCGCGGCGTTGGCGGAGGAGGCAACATCGGCTGAGAGATGGATGAGACGAAGGCTGAGATGAATAGTTTGAAGTAGTTGTAGTGGAGGAAATTATAAATGGTTTCAAGGGGTGACTGCTCGGTTGCTTGACCATCCGTTGATGGGAAGCAATGTCCAAAAATTAGAGTCTCATTAACGGAGCCCTGTTGGTTATAAGTATTTTTTTTTTTTTTAACAGTGTGAGGGCATTTTAGAGAAAGAATAAGCTTTCTCTCTGCTGCTTTTAGGAGGGTTTACAAGCGTCGCTTCTAACCACATTTAAATACTAGTCGGTATTTACTGACCACTACGAGAAAGTGGTCGGAAATTTCGACCACTTTCCGACTAGTGCAAACTTTGGACGAAAAAATTAAAAAAAATTCTTTTTCGCGACCACTTTTTTCGGTGGTCGAAATGAGGTCAGAAAAATGATAATTTCCAGCAGTTTTAGACCTCCCCTTAATTAAACAAAACCTTAACCAACTAAATTAGAAAACCACTTGGTAATCTAAACAATAACAAACTAATAAACACTAAATTAATCAACAATCAACAAAGGAAGTAGCGTCTTACCCCTTCCCATCTTTTACGTTCAGCCTGGAAGTCGCGGGTGGCACCACGGTCAGACCACCTCCCGCCACCATGCCCACTGTTACACTAAAGCCAGCACGTCGCCGGAAGAAGATGGGAGGGACGTGCTTCATTTGGCGAAGATTATATATTTAGGGAGGTAGATTATATATATTGGGCTTGATATTTGGTCTCACAACATAATATATACACATAAGGGCTTGGGGTAGTTGGGTCAAGTGATATGAACCTAGTCCAAGATTCAAATAAGATGGAGTATTGTCCCAAGAATGCTCTCAAAAGTAAAGATAGAGATGGATCAAAATACCTTAGACCTCACGAGAAACACTTAGTCCCGAATCCTCAAAGACTTTGAAGAATCTCATGTAGCTTCAAGTACCTCGATGATGCAATCTTCAATCAACTAGAGTCGGATCTAGTTTCCTTCGATTCAAGAACGAGTCCACGAACCTAAATCTAAGGTTGAAGAAAGGAAGATTGATTCAAGTCCACGAATCAATTTGCCAGTCGAGTCCACGACTAGCCACTAATTGAGTCCACAATTAGCCATAAGGTTTCTTACACAAGTGTAAAGAAAAACTTAAGAATTTTATTGAATTAAAAGCCTCCTTAAAACTGATATGGATGTGTCCTATTTATAGGTATAGGGCAACATTGTAATCCTAAATACATTAGGAAAAAGAGTCCTAAACCTAATCTAAAAAGCAAGCAAATATAGTCCGATTTAGAAAGGGATTTAAGAAATCCTTTCTAAATACAAACTAGTGTTTTCTCTTTAATTCCAAACAATTTAAAATAATGATGGCCACAAACAATATGGCTGATTTGGGCCTAATTTAATCTCCAAAATCAGCACTTAAACAATTATAAAAAGGCTTGAGTTCTTCTTCATCTTTTGCAAATGGGCTTGACTTGGATTTCCATCATCTTTGAACATCACCAATGAAGAGTTGCCTTAATTGTTTGGACTTAGGCCTTGTGATTGGCCCAATTGGTACTCTTAATGGATCTTCATTATGTTGGGCCGCATTATCCTCCCCTTTTTGAAAATGATTTGACCTCGAATCGGCAAATTATGTTGTGCATCCGTATGCACCATGCATGGTGCATAGGGATGCAAAAACGACGTCGTTTTAATAAAACGCGCGTCTCCCCTTAAAAAAAAAAAAATCAGGTTCGATTCCCAGCAAAACTAAAATTCCATAATCGATGAACTATAATTCCATAATCGATGAACTATAATTCCATAATCTAATCTATGAACTAAAAATTCCAGAATGAATGAACTAAAATTCCATAATCTATAAACTAAAATTTCAGAATCGATGAACTACAATTCCATAATCGATGAACTATAATTCCATAATCAATGAACTATAATTCCATAATCTATGAACTAAAATTCCAGAATGAATGAACAATATAATGTTGTTGCTGGGAATCGAACCTGAATTTTTTTTAAAGGAGAGACGCGCATTTTTTAATAAAACGACGTCGTTTTGGCATCCGTATGCACCATGCATGGTGCATACAGATGCACAGCATAACTATCTCCTCGAATCTTGTAAGCATTATTTTCGATCCATGATATCACTTGAAATGGGCCACTATAATACTTACCTCTATCGAATTGAATTATTATTGGACTTTCTTGTTTCTTCCACCAATGATGCTTGAAGGTCGTAGTTATGGATCTTGTGATGAGTCCACTATAGACCCTTATTAGATTCTATGTGTGCTGGTTCTTATTATTCTCCCAATCTTAAAAAAGATTTACTTTTCTCTTTTTTTGTTCTCTTCTTTTTCGTTTCTCGTCTTTCCTACATCGTCTACAAAACCAATGCTAAAATCTCATTACAAAACCAATGCTAAAATTTCACTAATGAGAATGCTCTAAGATAATTAATGTCTTTACTTTTGTGTTCCTTAGCATCATGCAAAAAAAAAAAAAAACAATAAATCGTCATCTTAGAAAAATTATTTTTCAAACGAATATTTTTTAGGTTTTTCTACCAGACCCTAGAATAAAAAAATCACAACAAATCTTAATTAATTATGAATTAATTTGTGCCATTCAAATGCTATTGAAATCCAAATTTAACTTTTTAAATTACATTATTTTTAATTTCAACTATTGATAGAATTTTTTGAATACTATTTTTTTTTTTTTTTTGGGAGGGGTAATGGGGTGACCCTATTAATCTAGTGCATCCTGCACAATAGACACATCATCCAAGCTCAAAGTGTCACGAACTTCGCTTGGTGGGCACTGGAAGTCCACTCACTCACACTAACGCCGCGGAGCTTCCTTCGCCAGCCAATCTGCAACATCGTTCTTCTCGCGAGGTATGTACTCAATCTTGACTGTTCAATCCTTCTGTAGCCATTCCTTACACCACTTAACGATGGTGTCGCAATGGCCTAGAATGTCGAAGTGTCCATTTAACCAATCGACCGCTTGTTCCGAGTCGCTGAGTAGATAGATACTCCTATTTCCCTGGTTCCACGTCCATTTGAGCCCCAGATAAATTGCCCATAGTTCAACCTCTGTTGGATTACCCGTCTTCATCATGCAGCTGAAGCCCTTAATCCATCTTCCTTCATAATCACGCAGCACCCCTCCGCACCCGGTCATGGAATACTATTAACTCTATTACAATGTATTATCTGTTTTATACTTTCTCTATCTGTTGCAGTCTAAGGAGTCAATACCTACCACTGGGATTCGATCCTTTGACCTTCCCTCGATGAGAGCCATATATAATCACAATTTCTTTAATATAATCTGTACATACGTACTATAAAGTGCTAATTCATTATATGTGAATATTGGTAAGTTATTTATCTTTCATAGACTAAAGATGTTTAATGCACGTTAACATACATTTCATTATTCCAAAGTTTCACCTCTATGACCAGTTGAGCTACCCATGCGGGCTTGTTAACATACATTTCATTAAAATACGTTTAGATGGTATGTTATCGATTTTCCAATGAATATTGTCTGCAATTGTATTTGATTAACAATATCAAGAACCTACAACCAACTTGTATAACTAAAGCAAGAAATATTATAAAGATATTTTGCACAAGATAAGTATGTACAATTATTATATATATATATATATATATATATATATATATATATATATATATATATATATGTATATATATTGTGTCTGACAGTTTGCTTTGTGTCAACATGAGAGATATAAATGAAATATGTTAATTTTGCACAAGATAAGTATGTACAAATTATATATATGTTCATCTATAAGCTTGTGCATATATTTGTCTTCTATTTTCATAAATTTTAAAATTATAATTTTATTTTGAAATCTATTCTACATGTGCCTACTAATTGATAGTATGTTTTACCACCCTCACTAAAGCTCGAATCCATAACCTCTTTTTTGAGAGTCACCACATGCCACTAAACCACAAAGTTATTGGCTACCTATTATCTATTTTAAACCTACCCATTCATACCAAAATATATAGAATTGATGGGATCGGAGAAGAATATATAGAATTAATTTCCTTTTAACTCTATACTCAAAAAAGAGAAAAAGAAAGGGTGTGTTTGGTTCGCACATAGGAATCGGAATTGGAATGGATATTAAATATTTGGTAATGGTAATGGGTTTATGTGGAAGTATTTAACATGTTTGGTAGTAAGGTGGAATGAGAATGGTTACTAATAGTAGTGCTTGGGAATGAATAAGGGAATGAAACCCTCATTTTATTTGGGTATGTGTTTTTCAATTGATGGGGTAATCGAAACCCATAGTAGTGTTCTAAAAACCTATCAACCAAAAGACAACAGTCACTTTCATACCCATTCCTATGGACAAAACCCACCAACCAAACACACCCAAAATACTTTTAACCCCAATCCCTCTTTAGGAAATCTTAAATTTAATTAGACTCCAACATTTTTTATTTTATTTTTTTTAAAGGAGACTCCAACATTTTTTTTTTTTTTTTTTTTTTTGAAAACAAAGGAGACTCCAACATTGATTGTATAGCAATTCGCAATCAGGAGGTGTTCTGTGGGAAAATACAATTTTACCTTAAATACAACTCTATGTAGTACGCGGATACTCCAAAAATCCTGAAAACCCCATTATCCTCAATATATTTCTAGTACGAGGAGGATACTCCAAAAATCCAAATTAACCCTAAAACTGTAGTCCTGCAAATTAAACCTCAGCCAGCTCGTAGGATACCAACGATGAGCGCATCGGAGAAGACGGCGGCAGGTGTTTCAACGCTAACTCTTCATCTTCATCTTCTCCCGCAAGACATTCTCGTCGAGATCCTCTCCAAGCTCCCTGCTAAGTCGCTAGTACGATTCAGGTGCGTTTCTAAATTCTTTTACGCTCTCATAGTTGATCATGGCTTTGGCGTTCTGCATCGCACCTTGTCCTTGACACTTCCCAGTAAGGCGGCCATCCTAATCGCTATCATACCTTCTCGAAGGCCGCGCTCCGTCCCTTCCGCCCCTGCGTATTACACCATAAATTTCAGCAAAGAAAACCCCCGGCGGCCGGGAATGCTCCAAGCCGACCGTCTCGGCTACTTGGACGGTGATGAACCCTTTCTGAAAGGTTGTCTACACTCCTCCTCTGACGGCCTGATTTGTCTGTCCAGACCCAATGGAGACATCGTTGTTGTTTGCAATGTTAGTACCGGACAACGTATTTCCCTTCCAAGATTCCAATTCGACTCCCCCCATGGAACTAAAACCTGTGCACTATTGGGGTTCGATTCACAATCTAAAAGATACAAGGTTTTGATGATTGATCGGAGGAGCTGCTTCGAGTATAAGCACTGGGTTTTGACTCTAGGAGTTGATAAATCATGGAGGGAGATCAACTATTCTTCCCACCCCTTGGATGGCGTTGGCTGCGCTGGCTATTCCGATACTAGTGTTCACATTGATGGTGTTATCTATTTCTATAATTGGCTGACTAGAGATGACCCTCCTAGCTTCCACATAGTAGCATTTGAAGTTTGGTCCGAGAGTTATTCTTTTATACCAATTCCAGCTGAAGTTACATCATCATCACCACACCTTCGTTCTATAGATGCATCTGGGGAAACATATCATTATACTGATTTTGTTCTCAGAAATTTTGCATTGCTACAAGTTGATGGAGGTAGACTGGCTATCATTTATGTTCACAACATAGGCCACCTATTCAACATGGTTGTTTGGACTTTGGAGAAATCTAAGGGATGCTGGGAGAAGATTACAATGATCATTCCATTCAAGTTTGATTTGTACCGCTTTACTACGAATCATGCTGGGGAAATTGTGTTGTTATGTATAGATAGTAAACAATTTTTCATTTTGGTTTGTAACTTGAAAAGTGAGGTTTGGAGAAAATTTGATGTAGGTGGAGTTAAGGAATTTCCAATTTGTTTCCCTGAGGATGTTAGAATTTATAAGACTATGGACCATGTGTTTTCCATTGAGTAGTTTGATTTTGAATGTTCGAATTATTAGAGAACTTTAGGGTTGACAAGCAGGGTCGGAAATTCACAGCAAGTTTTGTTTATGAGGAGGGCTTAACTTGTTAATTTCATTAATTTGAGAATGTTTCCTTTTTACGTATTAGTTGATAACTTTGAGAATGTTTCCTATCTTTTTAATTTTCAGTAATCAAAATTATATAAATGTCAATATAATTTTAAAGGGAAAATGGCACTTTCTCCCCCTATGTTATATACTTATAGCACTTTTTCCCCCTAAATTATTTAAGTGGCAGTTTTTCCCCTGATATATTAAATGGACATATTTACCCTTAAAATAAATATTTCATTTTTTTTTCTTCTCCAACAAATTATAACCACGATTTGAAAAAATAAAATGCATTAATTGTTGAATTTTTTGAATACTTTAAAAATAAATAAAAAAAAATTAAAATAAAGTTTGAACCAACAGTTCAAATTGGATCCAAAATCATGAACCGACGATTCAAAATAGAAACCAAATCGCGATTATATATACTTATATGTGAGAGTCAATATAAATGCGAAAAAAAAAAACATACACTATTTGCAAATATTATAATTCTAATTTTAAGCTATCGCTAGTAGTTGTTCTGATTTGAATCTCCGGTTCACGGTTCAGGAGCCATTTTTTTCCAGTTGATGATTTTAATAAACGGAAACCCAAATATTGGGTTATGTTATGAATTATAACCGAAATTTTTTTATTTGATTGCTATAGTGTTCGGTTCAGTTTGAACTGAACCGTGGTCATCCCTACGTATAAGCAATAATTTGTTGAAGAAGATAAATAAATAAAATATTTATTTTAAGGATAGAAATGTCCATTTAATATTATAAAGGGGGAAAACTGCCACTTTTATAATAATTGAGGGGGCAAATGTGGATGCATGAATAACTCAGCGGAAAAAAGTGCTATAAGCATATAACATAAGGGGAAAAAGTGTCATTTTTCCAATTTTAAATTGTAAATATGAATGTGATTAATACACTCACATGTACTACCAATATCTAACTTTGAAAGGTGACGATAGTAATGTTATCAAGAGAATATTGTGTGTAAGTGGATAGAGATAAGTTTTGCATTACTATACTACAAATTTGATGTAGGTGGAGTAGTTGAGGAATTTCTAATTCTTTCCATGTTTGAATTATGAGAAAAATTTGGGCTAAAATTGACGGTTATTGTTGATGGAGTTAATTACATATATGATTCAATGTTGCTATCCCACATCGGAAGTTCATAAAATAGGAAAAGATTAGAAAAGTATGACAACTTGGTACATACTTACCTGGATAGGATTTATGGTACATACTTACCTGGATAGACTAATGACCTTGTGGCAGAGGGCATTCGCGTAGCTCCTACCAAGCTTGAGTAGTTTTTATGATGTTTTTAACTTTAGGCCATTCAATTCTTAAGTTCTAGTTATTTGAAGAACGTTTTAGTCCGGATACGAAATTGTCCTTTGCTCTAAATTAAAAGTTACGTCGTTTGCATATAATTAAATTGGAATAAGTTTTTATTATCTTCAGTCTTATCTAATGCATTAGCTAGAGAAAGTATATGATTAATTGAGTGCACTAGAAGCATTTCTTGTTTTTTTTTGTTCAACATTACAATGCAACATCGGGTTGTTGGCCAATCGTATATACAAAGGGGAGCATCAAAATTGGGAAACAACCACTTCTCTCCTTTTATTTATTGAAGTATCTTATAAATGCTGAATAATCTTCAATAGTAACGATTCTTAGTTAGTGTATACTTCTCTCTTTCCACATTTTGTTAATTTAATTCTCATGATAGGGATTGAAAGCTTCTTGGATGTTCTAACCTTGAGATATTGCCTTTGGCCTTTGTTTATCAAAATGGGGGAGAAAGCTATGCCATACGTAGCGAGGGGGAGTGTATGCACATAAAAAAGGAAGTTTAATTGTTGACCAACATATGCCAAAAGGTGAGATTGTAAATTTTACAGTCGTATATCTTATTAATTACGTTGTTCATTTATCTTTTTAATTGGCATATATATTAGAGGTATTGGATAGAGTTTGTAACAAATATGGTCTTTGTTGATCTAATATTGTTGGACCATATGATCATGTTACATTGTTATGTCCTAAGATTTTATATAAAATACAAAGTCAAGAAAGTTGTTGTCGGTTCCAAAAATCTCTCATCATCCTTTTGGACAATATCATTCCTCTACAATTGTCGTAAACATGCAAACGACTATATATTGGGACTGCCTAAGAGGAAGAAAATTGAAGTTTCAAATTAAAGGTGTTTGGACGGTACGGTGTGGTATCTGGAGTAGTAGCTACATAACCGATAAGTACAAATGTTATTGAGAAACAAGATATGGTGACAAGCAATTTGTGTAATCTAGAGGATTAACTCAAATTATATATATGTATAGACTTCTTCAAAAAGTTGATTTATAGGATTCATGTTTAAATAGGTGTTAGTCCTACTTTAATATTTTATTCTGTTTTTCATTATTAGATATCACTGGCTTGTAAACAGCTTTGAATAACTAGTACAAAGAGTAACAACTCGTATTGATACTCCATCAAGGTTATTGCAATCATACGAGTTTATATTCCTGCGTAACTGCGTTATATGACAATAAATTTAATAGGATTTAATTTCTCCATTACATCTTCCACAATTCCCCCCAATAAATTTTGACTCTTGCCTGCAAATTAATTTCATAATTTTGTAGCTAGTAAGAGATGACTGATAAATAAATACACGAGTATATGTATATATGTATAAATAAATTACCCGGCTGCAGAATGTGTGAAGTCATAGCCCAAGAGATTGGCAGCCTCAAACATGGCATCGTTTGGTCTGTACTACAGTATGTTTGGTTTGATTTTATTTTTTATGTATTCTAAATGATTCTTATTTTCAAATTAATTGCGAATTTAAAACATAAAATTGAATGTTACAGCTTCTAAGGTATGGCAAAGTATTTGGCTTCTAAAAAAATAAGAGTGAAATGATTGTCTAGCAAACGTACCCTTTTTACAAGTATTACCTATTTTATTCATATCTTCTTCTACTTCAGTAGGTCTTTGGAAAATAAGAATTGAATTTATGTCTCTTGTACGGACTTTAAAACAATTATATTAAACTTGTGTTTCAAGAGTACAAGGTTTCCATATATGATAAGTAGGAGTGCAAATGAGTCATATTTCATGTAGTGGTGTGAAGCATAAATTGCTATATATAGCTTCATTTCTTACAAATATTCATTCCCTCTTCTTTTGCTTCAGATAGGAAATTTTGCTTCAAAAGAAAAAGAAGACGGATCGACTCTCTCCCTCTTTTCTCTAATCCCCTTTCTGACACATTACACCAGATTTTGTTAGTTGTGTTTGTTTTGTTTACCATTGGTTCTCTTATTTCATTATATTTAGTAATAAAATGGTCCAAAATGATGATTATCAACCAAATTTGAATTGAAATTAAACATATAATACCACAATAACATTATAAAATATGAATCACACTCTCATTTTAAATGCTATTCTAATATTCTAATTTTGTTCCGGGTACAATGCACATTACTAGTTTAAATCTCGTCATTCCAATTAAATTTGTCTAAGCAAAAAGGGATTTGAAGAGAAGAATGTAGGCACACAATGAAGCGAGAAGGTTGTTGGCTTGGAAGGAGAATGACAATTGTTATAGGTTGGACCAAGGTTCATATTTTGTGAACCCTACTACAAACATGCAAAATACTTTCACCAAAATTCATTATCATTACCAGCAAGTATTTAATTCTCATTCCTATTCCGATTCTCATGTGCGAACCAAACACACCCATAGAATTAATTTTCTTTTAACTTTGTACTAAAAAAAAATTCCTTTTAACTTCATTCCCTCGTTAATTAGGAAATCTAAAATTTAACTAGACAGTGTTGTGGGAGAATACAATTTTACCTTATATACAAGTCGATCAGATACTCCAAAAATCCTGAAAATCCCATTATCCTCAATATATATTCTAGTACAGTACGAGCTAAGGCTACTCCAAATTAACCCTAAAATTGTACTCCTGCAAATTAAACAATGAGCGCATCGGAGAAGACGGTGGCAGGTGTTTCAACACTACCTCTTCATCTTCTTCCCCAAGACATTCTCTTTGAGATCCTCTCCAAGCTCCCCGCTAAGTCGCTAATACGACCCGTGTGCGATCCTAAATTCTTTTACGCTCTTATAGATGATCATGCCTTTGGCATTCTGCACCGCAGCGTGTCCTTGACACTTTCCAGTAGGCGGGCATTGTCATCGCTATCATACCTCGAATGCCGCTTTCTGACATCCCTTCCGCCCCCTGGGTATTACACCATAAATAATTTCAGCCAAGAAAACCTCCAAGCCAACCATCTCGGCTACTTGGACGTTGATGAACCCTTTCTGTAAGGTTGTCTACACTCGTCCTCCGATGGCCAGAGTTGTCTGTCCAGACCCAATGGAGACGTCGTTGTTCGCAATGTTAGTACCGGACAACGTATTTCCCTTCCAAGATTCCAATTCAACTCCCCCCATCGAACTAAAACTTGTGCACTATTGGTGTTCGATTCACAATCTAAAAGATACAAGGTTTTGACGATGATTGATCGGAGGATGAGCATTTTCGAGTATAAGCATTGGGTTTTGACTGTGGGAGTGGATATGTGACACCCCAAAAATCCAAATTCAATTCATGGATTAATTGAGTAATTAATCCTATTTCAATTGAGGAATTAATTTCTAAAATCCTGAAATTTAATAGTTGGGGACTAGTATTTGACTAGTCAACTCCAAAGTCAAGTTGTACCTTGAGCTTTGAAGGGAGTTCCCTTGTTCTTTACACTTTCTAAAGTTAGTAAGGGTATTCTTGACCTTTCATCAAGTGTTAGTATTGTAACCTAACCTAGAAGACATCTTCATTTCACCCCTTACACTTTCTAAAATATTAGCTCTACCTTCTCTCTAGAAAGGTGAGTAGCTTTTCCTTCAAGCTAAGTTGAGACCTTGCCAAGACTTCAAGATTTGCTTCCAAGATTCAACCTTTCACCTATTTGGGCATCTAGGAGGGTAAGACCTAAGTCCATCTTGTGTTTTTGGTTCCATCTTAGATGTCTTTTTCTTAAAAGTAGGATTGTTGGTTTTTGGGTTTTCGGGCCCAGGGAGGTCCAACACAACCTTAGTTGGTGGATTCACCTTTCACACAGGATTGTAAAAGAAATGGAAGTACTTCTAATGGCTTCGAGTGTGTCTCTCTTTTCTCCTGGATGAACTTGTCCTCTTTTACACGGGTGGAGGAGCCTTTATATAGCAGGCTCCCCTCCTATCGACTTGAAGGCCACTAATGGTCGACTTCAAGGCTAATTACAATTATCGAGCCGTTGGATGCCATTACCAGGCCGGCCAAGGGCTCTCACAGATTTGTAACTGATCGACTGAGTCCCGCCTTTAATGCCCCCAACGGCTCTAGGTCTTTTTAAATGAAGCTCTTCAATGCTCTCTTAACGGCTCTCCGAACCGAGTTCCCTTCCTGGCTTGGGCCCTGGTCGACTCCTGGACCCGGCCCAAGCTCTTGCTGGGCTTCGTAGTGGCGCCGAGTCGAATCTCCTAGACTTGGGCCTGGGCCGACTCCTGGACTTGGGCCAGGCTTTCACTGGGCTTCTTTCACTGCTAGCCCACGTTCCTTGTCTTGGGTTCCCTTCTTGGGCCAACCTTTCTTGGGCTGGGGTTCTCACCCCATCAACTAGTCCCTCACTTTTCCTCATCCGGCCCGCTTTGGAAAAGTAGTAACTAATCGTCTCTTTCAATCCCCGGATCCATGCATTCAGTATCCCTTATGACGCACGGATTCTCTGCCATCTTCCCGGATTCAACGGGACCGTTTGGATTCTCCTGGCTCTGTGCAGCTCCTATAAATGGTTTCATACTCTCCTCATCTCATCCACTGGTCCACCATAGGTCGCTCACCTCTAAAGGGGAAGCGGATCGATTTCGGCTCTCCTCGACGTCCCCTTCCTTCGAAGCGGACTCGACCTGAGAGGGAAAGCAAGAAGAAAGCTCCTCGACCAACTTCTCGGAGATCTCCCGCTGGTGCCACCTCCTCAGCTCCTCAGCCGCCGACCCCGCCTCAGCGAGAGGTCGTGCCGTCTTTGCTTCGCCCGCCGACTCCAACAACTGCCAGGGTGACTTCTCAAGATGGGTCCTTCGTGGAGGTGGTCGTCCCTGAACAATTGACTTTTCGCATGACGTTCTCGATCTCGCTGGATGACCCAGACGGGCCAGTCATGGGCCTGATGGATGATGAGGATTTCGCTCGTTACTTGGAGACGTATCCTGATGACGAGGAGCCGGTGGACCTACCGCTCATGCCGTCTTTCTGGGATTGGTTCTGTCCCTCTCCCCCTGGGCCATCGGGGGGAATGTTCTTTGGAGGCAACTCCTCTTCACCCGGCGAGTGATCACCTCGACCAGTGTCGGCTTTATATTCCCGAGGGGCTTACTTAGGAGCATTTTAATTATTTCTTGTTGTAATAATCTCCCGACTCGTTGTACCCCCCTTTTTCAATAAAATGCTATTTTTCCGCCTTGTCTTATATTTCGTGCTTGTCGTGTATCCTTCCGGCCGACTGGTTGAGGAGTCGGCCACATCGTCAGGCCTTTTTCAGTCTGACATCTGCAAGATTCCCCATATCTCGGGTGAATCTAATCTTTTCAGCGCGGCGTGCGAATCTCACTCTTCCCAGGCGGATTTGATGGAACTAATCTCTGACAGAGATTCGCGTCATCCGTCTAATCCGGTTCAGTTATATCAGTTACAATTTGTTCCGTGATTCTCGCCTAGGTATTCGCTTCCATAGGGCTATATAAGGACCCTTCATGGTTCGTGCAAATCACAATATACCTCATTTTCAAAAGCGCGAAACTATGAGCATGCTCGACTAGAGAAGCTGAAGCAGAAGAGGCTGGCTAATGGAGGGCGTTTGGTGGGCGACTCGGCTTCAGACCCCATTGTGGTGCCTCCGGACATGCTGGACCTGATGCGTACAGAGCTGGCTGTCGCGGAAATAGACCCAGTGGTGGTCGACCCAGTTCCAGAGGAGGAAGAAGTGTGGGAGGTTCCTCCGCTCTTTGGGGTGGCTATGTCTCCGAGCGCCCTAGAGAGGCCCCTGCAAATGATCGACGATGGGAAGCCGGCTGTATATCTAGACGAGGTGTCGGAGCCTGAGCCGAGTCCTCCGCCTTTCCGACCCCAGTACTTCCTGGAGGGTCCTCCGCCTGCTTGTCCGTCAGAGGAGAAGGAAGCCAAGCCCTGATCTGTTTTTCCCTTGTATCTTGCCTTCGGCCGAGTCTTGGGCCTTGTACTTTTTGTGTTTATCGAATAAATTGTATGCTTTCCTGTTTTGCTTGATGCTTATCCATTCCTCGATCGACTTCCAACCCCTCCCCCATGGGAACTTTCTTTGTTGAGGAGTCGTCAAATCCGGTTGTCCGACTCTGAGACCGGAATCTTTATGCGAGCCCTGCCCGTGTCGACTGATGGACCGGGTTCCATCGGACTTTTCTGGAAACTTCCAACCTAGACCCAGTGGGCCCAGAAGCCGTGGCCTACGATGGGCTTTTAGCTTAGCAGGCCGGGTCACTACCACCGGTTCACGCCTAGGGTAGACGCGCCGCCCGTAGGCTAGCCCTAGGTCTGAACCGTCTCTCCGCCTTCCGAGGCATTAATTACGGCGTCTTTTCACCTCTTGTCACCCTTCTCTTCTCCAATGAGAGGGTGACGCGTGGCCGTCCGTTGGGGTTCCCCCCCCTTTTTAAATAGCCATCTTCTTCTCTCTTCTCCTTACTTTCTCCAACTTTCCATACTCAGCGCCAAGCACCTCCGATCCTCTCTGCAATTTCCTCAGTCCACACTCAGGTTAGTAAATGTCTTCCTCCTCCCCTTCTTCTTCTTCTCGTCGTTGCTCGGCTGAGAACCCAGCGGCGAATTCCCCGTCATCTTCTTCTCCTTCTTCTTCTTCTTCTTCTTCTTCTTCTTCTTCTTCTTCTTCTTCTTCTTCTTCTTCTTCTTCTTCTCCCCGTCGCATGGAAATTCCGGACGGTCTTCCATCGACGTCTTCTTTTCAACCGGCCCCCTCTTCTTCAGGGGCGGTTACTCCCATGAGCCCTGCTCCTCTAACGACGGTGGCGGCTCTGCCAGACGGCGCCGGACGGCCGCGAGGCAAGTTTGATTCCATCGTCCGGCCGGCCGGTCCACCGTCCGTCGTTACTGCGGCGGACCTGGACATGACCCGCTTTCTACTTGGGCCTTCGGCCTTAGTCTTTGCCCCGGAGGGCCGGCCCATTCATGACCCACCGGAGGGTTGTGTTGGTATTCACTTGCACTCGGTTGCCTTCGGCTTCCGAGTTCCTTCGTGTCCGTTTCTCTCCCTCTTCTTTTGCCACTATAATTTGGTTTCGGGTCAACTAGTGCCCAATTCTCATCGCCTCCTCACCTACTTCATAAACCTCTGCCATTGGTGGATGTGTGAGCCGGATCTGGACCTGTTTCGGTATCTCTTTACCGTGAATAAGGTTGGCTCGCACTCGCCGGGCTTTGTCCAGGTTGCCGCCCGTCCGGGGCGACAGCTTTTCGAGGGGTTGTCCGATTCCATCAAGGACTGGAAGCCCCTTTACTTCTTTGTTCATCCCGCTCTTTCCTCCTTCACCTTTCCGACCTTGTGGCCGGCCGCTCTATTCAAGCCCTGCTCTCGGCGCGCCGTCTTCTCTCAAGATGCGATCCAGGGTGGCGAGTTCTTGAAGGGCTTCGGGCCGTACTCCGTTAAGTACTGGTCTCGGGTCCGAGCCATGGCAAAACGAGGCTTGCTGCCAGACGGCGCGGCCACCTTAGGTAGTTCTCCCATGCCTTTCCTTTCTCTTTCTTTTCTTGTCCGACTGCTAACACTAATCTTCTTCTTTGCAGGTCCTTACGACTCCGACTCCACCAGTTCCGACGAGGCTGCCGCTCCGACTCCAGAGATGTTTGACAGAGCTGAAAAGATGAGGCGCCGACTGACTCAACGCGTCACCGGCGCTGCTGCTGCCTCTTCATCCCAGCCGTCACCGGCTCCAAAGTCGACTCCTCCTCCACCACGTACGGTGGTTGACTTGACGCCGTCGCCTGTTGTCTCGCCTACTCGGCTGCCGCCACCTCCTCCATCTGAGAGTCCGAGCAACAAGCGACCGGTCGAGCAATCGAATGCGCCGGCTCCAAAGAGGATCCGGTTGAGTGTTGAGGTGGACGAGGATGCCCAGATCTGGCAAGGTAGTTCCTCCGTCCGCTCCTGGGCTGAACACGTTCTTCTTCCTAAGGACGTGGAGACGACTGGCGCCATGCCGGACGAGTACATCATCGAGGCCTCGCTTCGCCAATCATACCGCGTAAGTGTTTCTGACCTGCTGTTTTTTCCGTTCTTTTCTTCTTTTTATCTGACGTCCTATTGCCTTGCAGAACCTCATTTTCCAGATGGAAATGCATAGGCGGCTGAGGGAGTACAAGACCGGGCTGCAGTCTCTTGCCACCCGAGTGCGCCAAACTGAGGAGGCTTTCCTGGAGGAGAAAGCTAAGCATGCCAAGTCGGTGGAGGTGCATACCTCCGAGATGCTAAGGGTTACCCGTCAGTGGGAGGAGGAGCGGGACAAGGCTGCGACTATTGCTGCGACTTCGGTGGAGGACTATAAGAAGTCGGCGGCCTTTGAGGCGGATGTGAAGGCGGCAATAATGGCTCGGCAAAAGGAGATTGCGAAAGAGTGGCTGGCGACGCCGGAGGGGGATGACTACCTCCTGGATCTGGGCGAGCGTGACTATCGCCTTGGTTTCCGTGAAGCTCAGACGGAAACTTACGCTGCTCTGCTGGCCCGCGATTTCGCCTTCACCCCCGAGGGCTGGGGCCTCAAGCCATTGCTAGACCTCCTTCCGGCGACTGATCAGCCCGTATCGATTGTGGATCCTGCCGCTCTCCCTGTGGCGGAGCCTGCAGATCCGGCGGTGCTACCCGTGGCCGAGCCTTCAGAGCTTGCAGAGCCCCCCCTCCGAGCAGAGGATCCTTCTTCTGTTCTCCCCGCTGGACCAACGGCAGGAGAGCAAGTTGAGAGGGTCGACGTCGACACTCCTCCCCCAGTAGCTTAGGGCTAGTCTTTTTAGATAGCCTTTTTTGTATGGGCTGGCCTCCCTCTCGGGCCTTTTTTATTTAATAAAAAATTTCTAACTTTTTGTTTCTTTTGAATGGTCTTGGCCTCGATCACTTTTTAACTACTTCATGATTCTCAAAATCGAACAAATTGCTACGGCATCGGGTCCTTCTGGGATGGTCTAACCCTTCATTGAGTCCCTCAGTTGGGGTGACTCTCAAGGTTCGCAAGAAACATTTTCAAGGATTCAAGTATTCATCTCGGATCTCACCTCGCCGAGTCCCTTGGTCAAGGCGACTTCTCTTTGTCTTCTTCACGGAAACGACTAAGGGTCTGGGCCCTTGTTTCCTATTTCTCTCGCCGAGTCCCTCAGTCGAGGCGACTCCTTAGGCTTTTCCTTTATGGAAACGACTAAGGGTCTGGGCCCTTGTTTCCTATCTCTCTCGCCGAGTCCCTCAGTCGAGGCGACTCCTTAGGCTTTTTCTTTATGGAAACGACTAAGGGTCTAGGCCCTTGTTTCCTATCTCTCTCGCCGAGTCCCTCAGTCGAGGCGACTCCTCAGGCTTTTTCTTCTCTTAGAAACAGTTTAGGGTCAGTGCCCCGTTGTTTCTTTATATACTCGCCGAGTCCCTCAGTCGAGGCGACTCCCTTTGGATTTTTCTCGGAAACGACTAAGGGTCTGGGCCCTTGTTCCCTATCTTTTATCGCCGAGTTCCTCAGTCGAGGCGACTCCTTAGGCTTTTTCTTCTCTTAGAAACAGTTTAGGGTCAGTGCCTCGTTGTTTCTTTATATACTCGCCGAGTCCCTCAGTCGAGGCGACTCCCTTTGGCTTTTTCTCGGAAACGACTAAGGGTCTGGGCCCTTGTTCCCTATCTTTTCTCGTCGAGTCCCTCAGTCGAGGCGACTCCTTAGGCTTTTTCTTCTCTTAGAAACAGTTTAGGGTCAGTGCCCCGTTTTTTCTTTATATACTCGCCGAGTCCCTCAGTCGAGGCGACTCCCTTTGGCTTTTTCTCAGAAACGACTAAGGGTCTGGGCCCTTGTTCCCTATCTTTTCTCGCCGAGTCCCTTAGTCGAGGCGACTCCTTAGGTTTTTTCTTCTCTTAGAAACAGTTTAGGGTCAGTGCCCCGTTGTTTCTTTATATACTCGCCGAGTCCCTCAGTCGAGGCGACTCCCTTTGGCTTTTTCTCGGAAACGACTAAGGGTCTGGGCCCTTGTTCCCTATCTTTTCTCGCCGAGTCCCTCAGTCGAGGCGACTCCTTAGGCTTTTTCTTCTCTTAGAAACAGTTTAGGGTCAATGCCCCGTTGTTTCTTTATATACTCGCCGAGTCCCTCAGTCGAGGCGACTCCCTTTGGCTTTTTCTCAGAAACGACTAAGGGTCTGGGCCCTTGTTCCCTATCTTTTCTCGCCGAGTCCCTTAGTCGAGGCGACTCCTTAGGTTTTTTCTTCTCTTAGAAACAGTTTAGGGTCAGTGCCCCGTTGTTTCTTTATATACTCGCTGAGTCCCTCAGTCGAGGCGACTCCCTTTGGCTTTTTCTCGGAAACGACTAAGGGTCTGGGCCCTTGTTCCCTATCTTTTCTCGCCGAGTCCCTCAGTCGAGGCGACTCCTTAGGCTTTTTCTTCTCTTAGAAACAGTTTAGGGTCAGTGCCCCGTTGTTTCTTTATATACTCGCCGAGTCCCTCAGTCGAGGCGACTCCTTTTGGCTTTTTCACGGTAACGACTAAGGGTCTGGGCCCTTGTTCCCTATCTTTTCTCGCCGGGTCCAGCAGTATTTGGCCATAATTCGCGCCCCTTTATTCAAGTTTCGAAACTTAGGTGCTTGTACATGGCTAATCTTTTCCTACTGGTAGAATTTCTTCAAATGGATGACGTTCCAGATCCGGTCTACGGGCCTGCCCTCCAAGGTTTCAAGTTTGTAGGTGCCGGCTTGGACCACCGCGGCAATACGGTACAGTCCTTCCCACTTGACTGCGAACTTGCCACCCTCCGTGGGTTGACTCGCCTGCCGGTCTCGTAGCACGAGATCTCCGACTTGGAAGGTTCGTGGGCGGATCCTTCGATCTCGATACCATTTTACAGCTTGTTGGTACTCGACCATCCGGGCGGCCGTAGCTTCCCTTCTTTCTTCTAGGATATTCTTCTCGATTCGGAGGTTCTCTTTGTTCTCCTCGTCGGAATAACTGCGGACTCGGTGAGTGGGCTCTACGACTTTTATCGGTACCTTGGCTTCGAAGCCGTATGCTAGGGAAAACGGGCTTTCACCGGTCGCCCGTCGCTGCGTAGTACGATAAGCCCACAGGACTCGGTCAAGCTCATCCGCCCAATTTCCTCCGATATCCTCTAACTTCTTTTGGATTCCGTCCACTATGGTCCGATTCGCGTTCTCCACTTGTCCGTTGGCCTGGGGGTATGCCACGAATACCTTGGTGTGACGGATATCATGTCGACGGCAGAAATCGGTGAACGCTTGGCAGTCGAACTGTCGACCGTTGTCACTAACGATATGCTCGGGCAAGCCAAAGCGGCAAACCACCTTCTTCCATAGGAAGCGTCGGCATTGATATTCGGTGATTGTGGCTAGCGGCTCGGCCTAGATCCACTTAGTGAAGTAATTGATGGCTACTACGCAAAACTTCAGGTTTCTCGGGGCGATTGGTAACGGTCCCAACAAGTCGATCCCCCATTTGGCGAAAGGGATGGCTGTGGTGACGGGTGTGTAGAAGGTGGCCGGCCGGGTGTCCTTCCTGGCAAAGGCTTGGCAAACGCCGCACTTTGCAATCCATTCGATGCAATCTCGCATCATGGTCGGCCAGTAATATCCTTGGACGACTAGCTTCCGGGCGAGTGTATGGGCACCCTGGTGGGCGGCGCAAATGCCCCTATGAGTTTCGTCCATTACCTTCTCGGCCTCAGGCCTAAGCAAGCATTTCAAAAGAGGGCCTCCAAATGATTGCTTGTACAGTTTCCCATCGATGATTTGGAATGAAGGGGCTTTTCGTCGGACCCTGGCGGCGACCCCCGGATCTTTGGGCAATTCGCCCGTCTCCTTAAACCGTCGGATATCCTCGATCCAAAACATCTCGGGGTTATTCTCTCTGTCCTTCTCCTCACAAGCCACCTGCTGGACTTCCAATGGTGTCTCCTCGATACTTGGCCGACTTAGCTCCTCCCTCTGACAAATCTTAATGAGGTGATCCGGTACTCCTTCCAGGGCGATCTTGGACAATATGTCAGCCTCCACGTTGTCTGTCCGGGAGATATATTCTATTTCGTATGCCCCAAACTCATTTAACATCTCCACCGCTTTTTCCCGGTACAGGGCCATCCGGGCGTTCTTGGCCTCACACGTTCCAGAGATCTGTCCGACTACTAATCTGGAGTCGGTCTTGATCCGCAGTCGTCCTACTCCCAGCGTCCTGGCGAGTCAAAGGCCATTCAATGCTGCCTCATATTCGGCCTCGTTGTTTGTTGTTGGGAACAAATATCTCAGTGCATAATACAGTCGGAACCCTTCTGGTGTGATCAGCATGACTCCGCCCCCACAATGTTGTCGACTGGAGGCTCCATCCGCGTACATCTCCCACCATTCGCCTAAACCATCTTCTGAGGTGTGCTCTTTTTCATCCTCTCCCGCTGTGCACTCGACCAAGAAGTCGGCCAAGACTTGACCCTTTATAGAGGGTCGTGGCTGATACTCGATCCCGTACTGTGTTAATTCCACAGCCCACTTCACCAAGCGACCGGACGACGAGGGGTTTCGCAGGACGTTCCCCAGCGGTGATGGCTAGGATCCACGGCGAGTCTATGAGCGATGATGGATCGGTCAACACCAGGCATGTCCTCCGGACCCCAGGCGAAAACCAGCCGATGCTCTCGAAGCACCTTAATGACTTCCTTTCGCACTTCCTCGGGGAGGCCGACCCCAATTCGGACTCGCCTGTCTGGTTGATCAGGGTCAATCTCAACCTCCTCCAGTTCTACGGCCGGGTCCGGGCGAGGTATCATCGCCTTCTTCGGGGGCCTTTCCGTAATCTCATGGACCTGCATCTCGCGCTTGCCCATCCCTCGGCAGGCGTGCAGGTAGCAGTCGCGGGCGACTCTCCTGTCGCAACGCACCGTGCCTATCCCACTTGGTGTACGGAATTTTAGGCAGAGATGCTCGATGGAAATCAAAGCTCCTAGGTCCTCCAGGCCCGGTCGACCGAGTATAGCGTTGTGGGAGCAGGCCAGGTTTACCACGATGAACTTCAAACTAAGCCTCTGCACGTCGGGATGACTGCCAATCTCGACAGGCAGGGTGATGGATCCTTCTGCCTCCACCGAGTCCCCCGTAAAACCGGCGAGTGGTATTTTAACAGGGTTTAGCTGTTCTCGGGTTAGCCCCATTTTGTCGAAGGTCTCGAGGTATAGCACGTTGACGCTGCTCCCCGTGTCAACCAGGATCCGGCGAACGACTACCCCATTAATATCCATCGCAATGACCAGCGCATCTAGATGCGGCGTCTCTCCCGTGGGTAAATCTCTATCAATGAAAGTGATGGGCTCTCGGCATATCTTCTTAGAGTTCTCCTCACGCCCATATACCGTCCCGACATATAGCTGCCGAGCCCAGGCCTTTCGAGTATTCGCTGAGTCCCCACCTTCCGGTCCGCCAACTATCATATTGATAACCGGCTTCTGACGCCACTGAGCCTCGTCTTCCTCAGAAGCCGGCTGCTTGCCCCGGCTGCTCTCCGCGGCGGTGGTGGGATCCCCGTCCCCCCGAGTAGCCGACCTCCGCCTCCACTGATTAGGGGGCGGGGTCCCTTGCTGGATGATACCTTCCATGATCTTCTTCAAATAGAAGCACTCTTCCGTGCTGTGAGTATATGACTTGTGGTAACGACAGTATTTAGAGGTCTTACCTGCCTCATCGCTTACCGCGTGGTCGTCAGTCGGCGGAGGCGGAGGAGGAGCGACTGCTTGTATCTCGTGTACTGGCTGTTCGGGAACCGGCCAATAAGAGTGTGCGACGGGCTTGTCGTATGGCCGTCTGACATCGGGTCGCCGGGTCACTTCCGGGCGCCTTTCCTTTATTTCGGCTCGCGTCCTCTTCCCACCGGCGGATCCACTGACCTCGCGTTGTCGTTTGTGCTTCATAGCTTGTTCCGTGTTGGCCCTCTTGTTGGCCATGTGTATGGCTTCCGCGTAGATGGCCGGGCGGTTATCCCGCAGATCTCGGTATAGCTGACCGAACCGTAAAGACTCGATGAAGAAGGTGAGCGCAGTCTGGTCCTCGACTTCCTCAATAGATTGGATTTCTTTCTGCCAGCGAGCTAGATAGGTTTTCAGAGATTCGCCTTCTCCTTGGTGAACGTCTCCCAGGTGAGTCAGATCCTTTGAGGCTTGATGTTGGCCGCGTAGTGGCTCATGAAGCGGTCGGCTAACTCCTCGAAACTGTGAATTGACTTGGGAGGCAGCGCCACTAACCACCTTTGTGCTGAGCCTTTCAGCGTGGGCAAGAAGGCGCGACACATCACCGGGTCTCGCACTCCCAAGACCTGCATTTTGGCTTGATAGCTAAGCAGATGTTCGCGTGGGTCTCCGGATCCATCAAAGGTGGCTTGTTCCGGAAATTTAAAGTCGCCGGGTACTTTGTAAGACATGATCTTGGAAGAGAATGGCAAAGCTGTGAGCAACGTCTGCCCAGGGGATTTGGTCTTTCCCCCCATTTGTTCTTTCAGATCTCGTACCTCTCGGGCCAATTGGGCCACGTCGCCTTCATTGTGGGTGCGGTTTCCCGTGGACTCCGTACTTTCGCCGACCTCAGATTGGGCCGGTCGGTCATTGTTACGTGTTACTCGCTCGGTCCGTCGTGCCCGAGTCTTAGTTCTCCTGGTGCGAGCTCTTTCTCGACCGGTTTCCCGATCTCGAGGTCCTGCTCGTGCGCGGCTGGGCTCCCTTTCTCCTAGTCGTTCTCGTGCAGGCTGCCGCCCAGCGTTCGGACCCAGCCTTGAATGGACTTATCGTACTAGCTGGCTCTCTGCCCATTGATTTTCATGTCCGCCTTCCGGCCTCTGGGACAGTTGTTGATGGCGAGGCATCGGCCGAGAAACCGACTGCTCCCTCACACCTCGACTCGCGTCGGCGAAGGCTCGTCCGATCGCGTGGATTTATTTCGGGGTGAGGGGTATCATAGGCGACTGCCGGTTCACCGGTGCCGTTTCATTTCCTTGACTTTGAGCATTTTGCTGGTTCAATTGGTCTCTTAGATCTGCCTCTATCCCGTTGTTTCGGTTGTTTGCTTGGTCTCGTCCTTCCGACATGTTTACGACGCTTTACCGTTCGACTTCGGGACTCGCCCCGCTCAGAGAGTCACATAGCCCTTTATATCGATCCCCACAGACGACGCCAGTGTTGGTTTTTGGGTTTTCGGGCCCAGGGAGGTCCAACACAACCTTAGTTGGTGGATTCACCTTTCACACAGGATTGTAAAAGAAATGGAAGTACTTCTAATGGCTTCGAGTGTGTCTCTCTTTTCTCCTGGATGAATGTGTCCTCTTTTACACGGGTGGAGGAGCCTTTATATAGCAGGCTCCCCTCCTATCGACTTGAAGGCCACTAATGGTCGACTTCAAGGCTAATTACAATTATCGAGCCGTTGGATGCCGTTACCAGGCCGGCCAACGGCTCTCACAGATTTGTAACGGATCGACCGAGTCCCGCCTTTAATGCCCCCAACGGCTCTGGGTCTTTTTAAATGAAGATCTTCAATGCTCTTTTAACGGCTCTCCGAATCGAGTTCCCTTCCTGGCTTGGGCCCTGGTCGACTCCTGGACCCGGCCCAAGCTCTTGCTGGGCTTCGTAGTGGCGCCGAGTCGAATCTCCTAGACTTGGGCCTAGGCTGACTCCTGGAATTGGGCCAGGCTTTGACTGGGCTTCTTTCACTACTAGCCCACGTTCCTTGTCTTGGGTTCCCTTCTTGGGCCAACCTTTCTTGGGCTGGGGTTCTCACCCCATCAAGGATCTTTATGATCTTTTGGTTTGTTCTTGAAGTGGGTTTGGAAAGTGAGCCTTGTGGAGAGCTTGTTGAGGTGTAAAGTGAAGTCTTTTAATCTACAAGAGGTAACCCATGCTCTACAAAACCTATTTTGCTTACCTATATGTGATTTCTTGGATTCTACATGTGTTTTGCTATGAAATGTGAGTGTTTATGCATTTGTCTTATGAAAATGCATTTCTAGTGTTTAGGGTTCTTGTGTGCCATTGCTTGGCATTTCCTTTGATTCAAGTCATTTTGTTGTATTGGGTGAGATTTGGCATGTTTCGGACTTGAATTTGAGCTTGGGAGTTGAAAATCCCCGAAGGGATTATTTTTGGACACAGGGATGTACCCGCGGGCGGAACGACAGGCAGAGCCCTACCCGCTACCCACCCGCCGGTACATGGCCTCGTGGGTAGTGTAACCGCGGGCAGAACCACGGGTAGGGGCCTACCCGTGGGTCCACCCGTGAGGAACACAGTGGAGTTGTGATGGATTTGTTCCCCTTGATTCTTTTGACTCGGTATTTGGTCTTTTGACTTCCCGATGTTCTTTTGTGGGGAACTATTTGAGTGTCTTCTTGATGTTTCGTATGTCTAGAACTATATGGTAGGTATCCATGTAGGACTTTGGTGTCTTGAATCGTGCTAAGTGTTCAACATTGTGTTTCGTTGAACCGTGATGAGTCTTGTGTGTTCCTCGGAACTACCTATGGTTTATCCGTTTGATAAGCATGCTAGTTTGGTATCTAAATGCTAGCGTGTGTGTTGTTTGTACCTTCCGATTGGTTGATGATAACTTGTGTTATTCATCGTTGTTGTTGTTGGACTGTGATCCATTCCTTGATTGAGTATGTTTCATACCTTCGTTGTAATCCGTTAATTGATTCCTGTTGAGGTGTGGTGTGTGTGGCTTTACCTGGATTGCACGATTAGTGGTATGGGACACTAGTCACCAAGGTATTGCAGCGGTCCTCGTGGTGGCCGTGACGTGATTATGGAGTTGTGGCCTGAGTGATGGGTCCACGTATTTCTTGGGGAGGCATGTGTTGCCGTGTGTGTGTACGGTACCTCGTGTACTATGAAATTGGTGGTTTCGTTGGTGGTCGTTAGTGGGGGATGACGGTCCCGGAGGGAAAAGGTTGGACTAAGAACTATAGGGGTCCTGGAGGTAATGGTTAGAAAGAAGAAACAAGGTTAGGGGTAGCCATAAGGTTGGAACAGGGCATAAGGCAGGCATACCAACTCGTGATGGGTGATGTCGCGAGGGCTATTGTAGCCGGTGTTGTGTGTTCTTCTCTTGTGACGTGTGTAGTCACGGAGGCATGTGTTGCCTTGGCATGTGTTGCCGGTTGTGTGAGTCTTATTCTTTCGTGTTGTGCTTGTCGAGTTTTGATCTATTGAGTGATGATAGATCATGCCTTGACTCTTTTGTGAGTCGTGTTGTTCTTGTAGTCTTGGGATGTGTTCCCGTGTTGTTTTTTGAGAGTGTTGAGTCTTATGTTGGCTTTGACTCTTGGTTTTACACTTATATATATATGTATTCCGTTTCGAAAATGGTTTTACAACTTACACCTTACTTATGTATGTTATTTCACATGTATTGGTGCGTTACCAGCATTATTCGCTGACTGGGCGTCGTCCCATGTTTATCTTTGTGATCTTTCAGGTGATGTCTAGACGAGCGCGAAGTCTAGTGCCCGACAGTGTAGCTCCTTTCGTTTGTCTATGGCCTGTGAGCCGGTTTAGCTTTAGACTATGAGTTTTTGGATAGTTATATACCATGCAGATTTGGCCGTAGCGTTTATCGTGTTGATAAGAGTGGCATAACACCCCTGTTTCAGATTTTATGTTATCCAATTACCCTTTTATCTTCCGTTTTGTTAGTGTTTTGTTATGGTATCTGCATGCGTTAAGGCTTTTATTATAGCTTGTTTTGAGGGGGTGTTATAGTTGGTATCAGAGCCTAGGTTTGAGCCTAGGAAAAGTTGAGTCTAGACTTTCTAAGTGGCTAAGTGTGGTTTGAGACCTCTAAGCGACCTTAAGAAGCTAAGTGTTAGGCTTAGGACTCAAGGTTGCGCGGTGAGCTGTGTGTTGCCTTCTGTTCGTTGCTTGTTTGCTATCTTTTGGTAACCTTGTTGTTGTTGTAGAAGTTGCGATGCCTCCTCGTCCCCGAGCCCGCACCCCGGAGACCCCGACCAACGAGCAGCTCGCCCAGAATCTTCACCAGTTGACTCAGACCATGCAGACGCTCAGTGAAGCTTTGTTGAACAACAATCACGCTGTGCCGCCTCCACCTCCTGCTCGGCACCGTGATGTACGTCGCTTGGTGTCGGGACATCGGCCGCCAACCTTCGCCGGCGAGGAAGACCCGGTAGTTTTGGATGAGTGGCTACGGGTGTTTGACAAGATCTTCACCGTTGTGGGATGCCCCGAAGAGAGAAGAGTAGAACTGGCAACGTTCTACTTTTGCCAAGAAGCGGATTTGTGGTGGGTCCATGAAGGTCCGGCTCTTCTTGAAGAACCCGAGTTCGGTTGGATCGCGCTCAAGGACAGAATGCGTGAGAGGTTCTACCCAGCACATGTGCGCGCCGCCATGTATGAAGAGTTCCTCCACCTGCAGCAAGGATCCATGTCTGTGGTTGAATACCACAAGAGGTTCTTGAAGTTGGCACGTTTTGCGGGGACGCTCGTGCCTTTAGAGCTCGCTAAAGTCGAGAAATTCGTGGCCGGTCTGAACTATGAGGCGCGAAAAGCTTTGACTGTGAGTAGGCCGAGCTCTCTTAAGGACGCATACGTGTGTGCCGCCGATCTGTATCGCGTGCAGCAACTTCAGAGAGGATCGTTCGAGCAAGCTAGGAAGAGGACCGAGGGCAGAGGTTCTTCTACCTTTAAGAAGCCAAAACCGGGTTTCCAGGCCAAGATCGTGTCATCTTCTTCTCAAGGACCTATCAGAGTGGAACATCGAGATCAAGCTAAGTCGATTGTTTGCCGTAGATGTGGAAAGGTGCACGCGGGCCAAGATTGTTGTAACACCCCAGATTTTCAAGACATTTAAAACTTATAAAATAAAGGTATTATCTCATTAAATCCCAAAACATAATACAAGTGTACGGGGTGCTATGCCACACCTGAGCTGGAGAACCCAGGTGCACAGGCTAACTAACTAATATCCTCAATAATGTAAATGCATAATATGGCACGCAGGCCGAAAGGGGACTAACTACTTCTACGTTCCGAGTACTAGCGCTCTTCAGTGACTTATTCTTCTGTGCCTGAAAGCCAAATATATCTGTTCAGCGAGAGATGCTGGTAACCCACTCCAACGCGTTGAAATACAATACATATAGAGATATATATAGATATACGAAAACCATTTTGAGCATGAAGATATATCCTACGAACTCTAGCTTTAAAACAGGGAATGACTCGACAGATAAGGTCAGACACAAGCAACAGTTATAACAGTCATAAGCAGTTCATAACAGATAAGGCAAATAAGGCAAGGTATAAGCAGTAATCATAACCCATCATAAACAATCCCCAATATGAAACCCATAGTCACGTCCCAAGGCACTCGTAGTCACAACTCGTCCGTATCACAACACATAACGCACGTTGTTGGCGCCACAGGACCACTCGCATGCCCATACATGCGGGTCAGTGCATATAGCTCTGACACGGCCCCACAGCACCATGCCCCGTATCGCAACACGGGGAGGTCGATCGCAACCGACCGATGAACCGCAGCTCATCATAATGTTTGATCGCAACCAAACAGTGGACCGCAGCCCAAGAGAGTGTGTTATCTGACTGTAGCCAGGAATTCCCATCTGACTACAGCCAGCCTCTGAACCGCAGCTCAGGAAAGATGTCACCTGATTGCAGCCAGGAATTCCCATCTGACTACAACCAGCTTCTGGACCGCAGCCCAGGATACCGTCATCCGACTACAGCCAGGAATTCCCATCTGACCATAGCCGGCTTCTGAACCGCAGCTCAGGATAACCAATCCGATCGCAACCGAATTGGGGTAACACGCACACATAACACATAGCAAGCACATGCAACCCACATTACACATTGGGAAGGGGGATAAAGCGTATAACAACCTTATGCGTGATCCATCACGTACTAAGAATAGTCCTAAGGGGGTCATACTTCTTCTACCTAGGTCAACGGGATACCAATGCAACTAGCATGCAATATAATAGACTCATAAACCTACGAACGGTACCCGAAATATCAAACTAGACATAGGCACGACAAACGGGGTCCGTTGGGACACCACGGGGATCGGGGAAACATCAAACGGGGAAGCCGGGGTCCCGAGGGGGGGAAAATTCCAGCGGGTAGCCGGTGGGTGGGGGTCCACCCGCCGGCTGCCCGCCGGTAACACTGTTCCGGGCAGCGGGTGCCCGGCGGGCAGCTGCCCGCCCGCCGGCTGCCCGCTGCCGGAGCTGCCCGTGAATGCCGCGGGTAGGTGGCGGGTCCCCTACCCCCCACTGACTCTTTTCAACACTTTTCGCCCCGGGAACCGATGTGGAACCCGAAACCATGCTTAGACACTTTTCAACGTAATTAACGACAACACATAGACAATTAACGGATCAAATACGATAAACGAACGGCACATAACCTATCATGCTTTTCTAATCATAATCAACACCCAAACATGCGATTTCCCCACCCGATAATCCAAGAATGATATCATACGATACAACCTCGGGTTCTAATCACTTTTATATCAACAAGAATACAATTCGTCTTCGTATTGCAAGATTCGGTAGGAACAACCCATAGTCATCAAGGATACCAATTAATCATCAAAAACATCATAATCATCAAGAACAACACATAATCATCAAAACCCCAATTAATCATCAAGAACATCATAATTATCAAGAAACTCCCAATATCAAGATTATCGAGATTCCTCATGGAATCATTATATCGACATCAATAATAATCATCATCAATCGCCATTTACAACAATATGGGGGAAACCCTAAGGGGAAATCATAGCTATGAAAATAGGTTTTGTTGAGACATGGGTTACCTCTTAGCCTTAAATAATTCCTTGGCTATGAAGGATCTTTCTTTAAGCTTTCTTGCTTTCTTGATTTCTTCTAAGGGAATTCTTGGAGCTCTCCTGGGGTGATGGGGTGTTTAGGCGTGTGGGAGGGGGGTTCTAGGTGCTCCCTGAGTTCCCTATTTATAGATCCAAGGGTTTATTTAGAGTTTATTCCTATTGGGTTTAGGGGTTGGGTTTATATAATTGGGCCTGTGGGCTATGGTGGCCTTTTTCCCTAATTAACCATTACAGTTTATTCTTTCTCCTAGGTTATTAATTAATTAATTAATTAATCAGTTGGTTTTAGGATCCGTAACACGGGGTGTTACACTCTCCCCCCTTTAACAGGAAGCTTCGTCCCCGAAGCTTGGCCCTGGTGTCAAAAAGAAAGGAAAGTTTTCCCTTAGTTACCTGGAGTAAACAGCTCGGGGTACCGCTCCTTCATTGTGTCCTTAAGTTCCCATGTGGCTTCCTCAGTCCCGTGGTTGGTCCAGAGAACCTTCACCATTTCCACGACTCGGTTCCGGGTATTTCTTGTTTTGGTATCCAGGATTCTTACGGGTTTCTCTTCGTATACTAGTGACTCGTCGAGGTCCACGGTCTCGTGTTGGAGTACGTGGCTTGGATCGTGTATGTATTTCTTTAGCTGAGATACGTGGAACACGTTGTGTACTCGTTCTAGCTTGACGGGTAAGGCGAGACGGTAGGCCAAGTCTCTGATTCTCTCCACGATTTCGTACGGGCCGATGAACCGGGGGCTGAGTTTTCCTTTTCTCCCGAATCTCATTACCCCTCGTGTGGGCGAGATCCTTAGCCAGATCTTGTCCCCGAGGCTGAATTCGGCTTGCTTCCTTTTTAGGTCGGCGTACGACTTCTGGCGGTCTTGGGCGGCCTTCATCCTTTCCTGGATGTGTTTGACCTTAGCTATGGTGTCTTGTAGGTATTGGGGGCCCAGTGTTACCGGGTTGACCATATCTTCCCAGCATAATGGGGTTCTACATCTCTGACCATACAGTGCTTCATATGGTGCCATGCGAATGCTCGCGTGGTAGCTGTTGTTGTACGAGAACTCGATGAGGTCTAGGTGTTCTTCCCACGTCCCTCGGAAGTCGAGCGCGCAGGATCTTAGCATGTCTTCGAGGGTTTGGATGGTTCTTTCGGTTTGGCCGTCTGTGGTGGGGTGAAAGGCTGTGCTTAGCTTTAGTTGCGTCCCCAACGCCGCTTGTAGTGATTTCCAGAATTGCGAGAGGAATCTGGAATCTCGGTCGGACACAATGTTCCGGGGAACTCCGTGGTATTTCACTACCCGGTTTACGTAAGCTTGGGCTAGCTGCATCATCGTCCATGTTTCTTTCATAGCAATGAATCGCGCTGTCTTGGTGAGTCGATCCACTATGACCCAGATTTTATCCTTACCGGTTTTCGTTGGGGGTAGTCCTCCGACGAAGTCCATGGATATGGAATCCCATTTTCCTTGTGGTATTGAATGTCTAGGTCGTAGTCCTTTATGAGTTCCAGCCATCTTCGTTGTCTCATGTTTAAGTCCTTTTGAGTGAAAATGTACTTCAGGCTCTTATGGTCGGTGTAGATCTTGCATTGTACTCCATACAGGTAGTGCCTCCAAATTTTCAGTGCGAATACGATAGCGGCTAGCTCGAGGTCATGGGTGGGGTAATTTTCTTCGTGGGTTTTGAGTTGCCTGGATGCGTAAGCTATTACCTTGCCATTTTGCATTAGTACGCATCCTAACCCCTTCTTGGATGCGTCGCTGTAGACTTCAAACCCTTCCGATCCGGAGGGTATGGCTAGCACGGGTGCAGTGGTTAGTTTATCCTTTAATTCTTGGAAGGCCGAGTTGCAGCCGTTGTCCCAACGGAAGGGGGTTTCCTTTTTCATGAGCTTAATGAGGGGTTGGGCTATCTTGGTGAAGTCGGGTACGAATCTCCTGCTAGACCTAAGAAGCTTCGGACTTCCGAGAGTGAGTTCGGCGTGGTCCATTCTTTAACGGCGCGAACTTTAGCGGGGTCCACCCTAATCCCTTCCTTGGTTATCACGTTGCCCAAGAAGGCTACGCTGTCTTGCCAGAATTCGCACTTGGAGAATTTAGCGTAGAGTTGGTTCTCCCTAAGGGTTTGCAGAGATATGCGTAGGTGCTTCTCATGTTCTTCTTTATTTCGGGAGTAGACTAGGATGTCGTCAATGAACACGATGACGAAGTCATCCAGGTGGGGTCGGAATACACGATTCATGAGGTCCATGAATATGGCAGGCGCGTTAGTGAGGCCGAAAGGCATTACGGTAAACTCGTAGTGGCCGTAGCGTGTCCGGAAGGCCGTTTTCTGGATGTCCGGTTTGGCCTCTTGGATCTGGTGATACCCGGATCTTAGGTCGATCTTCGAGAATACCCCTGCCCCTTTGAGTTGGTCAAATAAGTCATCTATTCGGGGAAGGGGGTACATGTTCTTTATAGTAACTTGGTTGAGTTCCCGGTAGTCGATGCACAGGCGCATGCTCCCATCCTTTTTCTTAACGAATAGTACCGGTGCTCCCCATGGGGAGGTGCTGGGCCGTATGTAACCCTTGTCTAGCAGTTCTTGGAGTTGTGTTTTCAGTTCCTTCATTTCCTTTGGTGCTAGCCAGTAGGGTGGTTTAGAGATCGGGGCGGCGCCCGGCATGAGGTCTATGGTGAACTCGACCTCTCTGGTCGGGGGTGCCCCGGGAATCCCGTCTGGGAAGACGTCGGTGAACTCGTTCACCACTGGGATGGCTTGTGGTTCGGGCGTTTTGGCGTTGAGGTCTTCGATTGAGCATAAGAAGGCCTCGTTTCCTTGGCCCAGATACTTCTTAATTTTCATCATGTTTATCAGCTTGATCCCTGGATCCTGGCGGGCACTGCGGTACGACACCCTCTTACCGTTTGGCCCTCGTAGGACCACTTTCTGCTCTCCGCACAGGATTTGCGCTTGGAACTTCCCTAGCCAATCCATGCCCAAGATTACTTGCATCCCATCCAATTGAAACTGGATCAGGTCGCTGGGAAATTCCACTCCCTGAATGGTGATCATTACATGCTCGTACATGCGATCACATTTTATGACCTCGCCTGAGGCCACCTTGACTTGGAGTCGTACCTTGGTGGTGGCGTTAAGACCGAGCTGGGCGGCGAACTCGGTTGCTATGAATGAGTTGGTAGCCCCTGAGTCGAATAATATGACAGCTGGGGTGGCGCGCACTAGGAAGGTTCCGGAGACTACGTTGCTATCTCCGATCCTGGTCTTGCTTAGGGTGAGGATTTTTCCCCGGGTAGTCGGCGTGATGGTTTGGTCAAGTGGGGCGGTTTTGGGGTTCTTAGCTTCCTTGGCGAGAATAGGACGACTTTCTTCGGGTTTCCTTTTATACCCCAGTTGCATCCCTGGAGGCGGGTCCGCTACCTGTTGTAGCTGACATGCCTTGGCATAGGCCTCTCCGAGGGTCTTCGGTTCTTGGGCGGCCAAGGACCTCTGATGTTCGGGCTTAAGGCCCGTTAGGAACTTCCTGACTTTGATCCCTTCGGTGGGTACTATCTCGGGGGCGAGGCGAGCCAGTCGGCAGAATCGTCGGTAGTATTCTGAGACCGGGGCCGTCCCCTGTCTTAGATTGAGGAATTCCTCGCACATGGCGGCCTTCAGGTGGTTGGGGTAGAACTGTTCTCGTAACCGCGTCTTTAAGTCCTCCCAGTTGAATTCGGGGTCTTGCTCGTACTTAGGCCCCTCGCGGGCCCACCAGTCGTCGGCCTCGTGCTTGAAATAGAAGGAGGCTATCCTGACCCGGTGGCGTTCGGGGCATTGGGTCGTCCTGAACACCTTGTTGAATGTCTCAATCCATTCCTCGAGGGTTGTGGGGTCTTCGTCTCCCGAGAGGGTGGGTGGTCGATGTGCCGAGACTTGGTGGTGGATTTCCAAGTTCTCGTCTGTCGGAAGAGGTTGGGGTACGATAGTACTTAGTGCCTGGGCAATTTGGGTCAGGCGTTGTAGGGCCTGAGTCAAGATTTCTTGAGAGGGGTGTCCCGGTGTTCCTGACTGTTTCTTCTTAGGTGCCATTCCTGGCGATTAAAGGTCGGTGTTATTTTGTGTTTTAATCTTGATATAATAAGTGGGGAAGGGGTTCCTAATATTAGAGAGGGATAAAGTGAGGGGAGGTTATGTGTAGGTTTCACAATCTCACCGCGCGTCCTAAGATTCCTGAGTCCTATGTTCCTAAATACCTAGAGTTCAAGCTCAATATCCTAAAGTCCGGTCTTAAGAGTCTTTTCTTAGGGTCAAACTTAGGCTCTGATACCAACTGTAACACCCCAGATTTTCAAGACATTTAAAACTTATAAAATAAAGGTATTATCTCATTAAATCCCAAAACATAATACAAGTGTACGGGGTGCTATGCCACACCTGAGCTGGAGAACCCAGGTGCACAGGCTAACTAACTAATATCCTCAATAATGTAAATGCATAATATGGCACGCAGGCCGAAAGGGGACTAACTACTTCTACGTTCCGAGTACTAGCGCTCTTCAGTGACTTATTCTTCTGTGCCTGAAAGCCAAATATATCGGTTCAGCGAGAGATGCTGGTAACCCACTCCAACGCGTTGAAATACAATACATATAGAGATATATATAGATATACGAAAACCATTTTGAGCATGAAGATATATCCTACGAACTCTAGCTTTAAAACAGGGAATGACTCGACAGATAAGGTCAGACACAAGCAACAGTTATAACAGTCATAAGCAGTTCATAACAGATAAGGCAAATAAGGCAAGGTATAAGCAGTAATCATAACCCATCATAAACAATCCCCAATATGAAACCCATAGTCACGTCCCAAGGCACTCGTAGTCACAACTCGTCCGTATCACAACACATAACGCACGTTGTTGGCGCCACAGGACCACTCGCATGCCCATACATGCGGGTCAGCGCATATAGCTCTGACACGGCCCCACAGCACCATGCCCCGTATCGCAACACGGGGAGGTCGATCGCAACCGACCGATGAACCGCAGCTCATCATAATGTTTGATCGCAACCAAACAGTGGACCGCAGCCCAAGAGAGTGTGTTATCTGACTGTAGCCAGGAATTCCCATCTGACTACAGCCAGCCTCTGAACCGCAGCTCAGGAAAGATGTCACCTGATTGCAGCCAGGAATTCCCATCTGACTACAACCAGCTTCTGGACCGCAGCCCAGGATACCGTCATCCGACTACAGCCAGGAATTCCCATCTGACCATAGCCGGCTTCTGAACCGCAGCTCAGGATAACCAATCCGATCGCAACCGAATTGGGGTAACACGCACACATAACACATAGCAAGCACATGCAACCCACATTACACATTGGGAAGGGGGATAAAGCGTATAACAACCTTATGCGTGATCCATCACGTACTAAGAATAGTCCTAAGGGGGTCATACTTCTTCTACCTAGGTCAACGGGATACCAATGCAACTAGCATGCAATATAATAGACTCATAAACCTACGAACGGTACCCGAAATATCAAACTAGACATAGGCACGACAAACGGGGTCCGTTGGGACACCACGGGGATCGGGGAAACATCAAACGGGGAAGCCGGGGTCCCGAGGGGGGGAAAATTCCAGCGGGTAGCCGGTGGGTGGGGGTCCACCCGCCGGCTGCCCGCCGGTAACACTGTTCCGGGCAGCGGGTGCCCGGCGGGCAGCTGCCCGCCCGCCGGCTGCCCGCTGCCGGAGCTGCCCGTGAATGTCGCGGGTAGGTGGCGGGTCCCCTACCCCCCACTGACTCTTTTCAACACTTTTCGCCCCGGGAACCGATGTGGAACCCGAAACCATGCTTAGACACTTTTCAACGTAATTAACGACAACACATAGACAATTAACGGATCAAATACGATAAACGAACGGCACATAACCTATCATGCTTTTCTAATCATAATCAACACCCAAACATGCGATTTCCCCACCCGATAATCCAAGAATGATATCATACGATACAACCTCGGGTTCTAATCACTTTTATATCAACAAGAATACAATTCGTCTTCGTATTGCAAGATTCGGTAGGAACAACACATAGTCATCAAGGATACCAATTAATCATCAAAAACATCATAATCATCAAGAACAACACATAATCATCAAAACCCCAATTAATCATCAAGAACATCATAATTATCAAGAAACTCCCAATATCAAGATTATCGAGATTCCTCATGGAATCATTATATCGACATCAATAATAATCATCATCAATCGCCATTTACAACAATATGGGGGAAACCCTAAGGGGAAATCATAGCTATGAAAATAGGTTTTGTTGAGACATGGGTTACCTCTTAGCCATAAATAATTCCTTGGCTATGAAGGATCTTTCTTTAAGCTTTCTTGCTTTCTTGATTTCTTCTAAGGGAATTCTTGGAGCTCTCCTGGGGTGATGGGGCGTTTAGGCGTGTGGGAGGGGGGTTCTAGGTGCTCCCTGAATTCCCTATTTATAGATCCAAGGGTTTATTTAGAGTTTATTCCTATTGGGTTTAGGGGTTGGGTTTATATAATTGGGCCTGTGGGCTATGGTGGCCTTTTTCCCTAATTAACCATTACAGTTTATTCTTTCTCCTAGGTTATTAATTAATTAATTAATTAATCAGTTGGTTTTAGGATCCGTAACACGGGGTGTTACAATTGTCATGGCCAGGCGTTTAGGTGTTTCCGATGCGGGGATCGTGGTCACAAAGTCACGGAGTGTCCCCAGCTTGCCGGTCAGAGAGCGTTGCCGCCACCCCCGGGAGTCGGAGGAGCTTCCGGAGGGAGTTCGGGTCGCGGAGCAGTCGGAGCTAGGCCACCTGGAAGGGTCTTTGTGATGGCGCGTTCACAGGCTGAGTCGGGGGGCTTGATGGAGGATGAGTTGGCAGGTAACCCCTTTCCTCTAGCCTATCCTTGTTTTTCAGTGATCATAGTGTTCGTTGTTGTCTTGAGTGTTATCTAGTGTTTCGTAGTTGTCTTTTGCTTGGCAATCCTTGGCATGTTTTTCCTTGATAGCAATTCTTTTGGAGCTTAGTGTAAACTCTTCTTGCTAAGTGATTTCTTCAGTTTGGTATATAAGCTTCATTGTGAAGTTAGCAATCCATCCTTGTAATGTTTTGTGATTTGGACCAATTCTACAATCCTTATACTTGGTTGTTCTTACAATAATTCCTTGTGAGCTCCCTAAATTTTCCAAGTATTCTTTGAATTTGGAAATAGAAAAATTCATACCAAAAACCTTTCCTTGTGTAGCTTAAAAACCAAGCCTAATGTTTAAATTATAACCTTTGAGTTTTGAATTTTAGCCTATTCTTTGTCAAACCAACCTCTAACCCACTTGAGCGAATTGTCTTTCTTAGAACTTATCCAATTTTAATCCCATCTAAACCACAAATTCCCACTTTACCCAAAATCCCCAAATTAAATCATATTTTTCCCCAATTTCTCCCAAATCCCTAAAATCCCACATTCTCTTTTCTTCTTCTCTTCTCTACCCGTGAGATCGCCTAAACCCCACCCCAACCCGTAGCTTCACCGCCACCACCACCAGCCCGTCGCCCCACCGTCGCCGAGCCACCGCCACGCCGTCGTTGCAGCAGCCGGAGCTCCGCCGTGCCGCGCCGACCTGCTGTCGTCGAGAGAGAGAGAGCTCGAGAGAGAGAGAGAGAGAGGCAGCAAGTGTAAGGAGGAAGAAGAGGAGGTTGTGGGCTTTGTTTTTTGAGCTTTGGGTCATCTCTTGCCATGCCTAGAAGATCAAGTTTGGCTTGGAAAGCGGAATGGGTAGATGCCCACTACCTTGTTCTTGAAGGTAAAGCTTTTGACCCGGAATCTTTTCCTAGTGCCTTGTTGGATATGCTTAGATTCCAAGGTTTGTTAGATGGGTTTCTCGCCATAAGGGCCGAGACTTACCCGAGTCTGGTTAAAGAGTTTTATCGTCACATGGTTGTGACAAGGGAAGGAGATAAGCTTGAGATCACTTCTAAAGTGAGAGGTGTAAAGTTGGTGCTTTCTGAGAAGAGGCTGGCTCAGCTTTTGAGTTTGTCTGCTACCGGAATGGCTCAGTACAGTGGTCATGCTTGGATTAGTACGGATACCATAGGGTACCGTGACTACTTGAGCTTTTTGTTGGGCCGTACGAGTGGTTTCACTCAAGCGTCAAGGCCGGAGAAGAAGTGGTTGTCTGCAGAGCAAAGGATTTTGGTAATGTTGGTATCGGATTGTTTGTTGCCTAATAACAACAAAAGCAGTTTGTTGGGAAAGTTGGAGTGCACCTTTGTCTTTTTTCTCAAGAATATGGTTAAGTTCAACTTGCCAGCTTTGATGTTGCAACACATGGTGTTTTGCCGGGATCACAATCAGAAGAGCTTACCGTACGGGATGGTGTTGAGTTGGATCTTGGTTAGGAAGGGTGTCAGTGTGGATGGTTGTCTCCCGAAGGCTGTGGGAAAGATGGTGTTGGATGCCGCCAACCTTCGGAGTTGTAATCTGTTTTAGATGGATGATGGTGAGTACATCACGCTGGAGGAAGTTGCAAGGAAAGCACCCGAAGAAAGGGCCGAGTTGGCAGCTGAGCTTGACATTCATGCCAGGAAGTTGAGCCTCACCGTTTAGAGTTTGGGAGGTGATGAGGAAGCCGAGGATGAAGTCGATCGTGAGGATGTGGTGGGAGCACCGGAAGCTGCCGAAGCTGAAGAAAGTGATTCGGATAGTGAAGAGAACCGACGAAGAAGGGAAGCTCGCACGAAGAGAGAGCATGATGCCATGGCACACGAGGAGCGCGTTATCGCCTTGCTTCGCCAGCAGAACCGCTTGATCGATGAGGGTTTCGCCTTTATGAAGACGCGGTTCGTTGCCGTGCATCAGAGGCTAGACCAGGTTGAGGCCAGTTCGAGCCGCAGAGACGAAGATGAGGAGAATTCTAAAGAGGCCGAGGAGTCGGAGAGTGAGGAGTTCTAGCTATTGTTGTGGTAATCCCGTTTGCCTTTTCCTTGTTGTTTCCTTTTAGCCGTTGTTAACTTGGTGGTAGTTTGTTGCTTGCCTTGTGTGTTTGCTTGCTTTGCTTGTTGCCTTGCTGTTAGCTAGCTTAGTAGTTGGTGTTTGGAGGTGGTTGTCTAGTTCTTGGTTGTTGTCTAGAAGTCGGTGTTGGTGTTAAATCTAGAGTTCGTGATGCTCAATTCAACCCTTTGTAAACTCTTGCCAATTTTTGATTTGATATAAGCCTTCCCTCTTGTTTGGAATTCTTGTGAAATCTTTTGAGCTTTGACCAAAAGAACTCGTTCTTGAACCTCTCGTCACAATGTTGTTTCCTATCACCGTTTGTTTTAATTCGTCGTACCCAAGCTTCGGGGACGAAGCTTCTTTGAAGGGGGAGAGGATGTGACACCCTAAAAATCCAAATTCAATTCATGGATTAATTGAGTAATTAATCCTATTTCAATTGAGGAATTAATTTCTAAAATCCTGAAATTTAATAGTTGGGGACTAGTATTTGACTAGTCAACTCCAAAGTCAAGTTGTACCTTGAGCTTTGAAGGGAGTTCCCTTGTTCCTTACACTTTCTAAAGTTAGTAAGGGTATTCTTGACCTTTCATCAAGTGTTAGTATTGTAACCTAACCTAGAAGACATCTTCATTTCACCCCTTACACTTTCTAAAATATTAGCTCTACCTTCTCTCTAGAAAGGTGAGTAGCTTTTCCTTCAAGCTATGTTGAGACCTTGCCAAGACTTCAAGATTTGCTTCCAAGATTCAACCTTTCACCTATTTGGGCATCTAGGAGGGTAAGATCTAAGTCCATCTTGTGTTTTTTGTTCCATCTTAGATGTCTTTTTCTTAAAAGTAGGATCTTTATGATCTTTTGGTTTGTTCTTGAAGTGGGTTTGGAAAGTGAGCCTTGTGGAGAGCTTGTTGAGGTGTAAAGTGAAGTCTTTTAGTCTACAAGAGGTAACTCATGCTCTACAAAACCTATCTTGCTTACCTATATGTGATTTCTTGGATTCTACATGTGTTTTGCTATGAAATGTAAGTGTTTATGCATTTGTCTTGTGAAAATGCATATCTAGTATTTAGGGTTCTTGTGTGCCATTGCTTGGCATTTCCTTTGATTCAAGTCATTTTGTTGTATTGGGTGAGATTTGGCATGTTTCGGACTTGAATTTGAGCTTGGGAGTTGAAAATCCCCGAAGGGATTATTTTTGGACACAGGGATATACCCGCGGGCGGAACGACGGGCAGAGCCCTACCCGCCACCCACCTGCCGGTACATGGCCTCGTGGGTAGTGTACCCGCGGGCAGAACCATGGGTAGGGGCCTACCCGTGGGTCCACCCGCGGGGAACACAGTGGAGTTGTGATGGATTTGTTCCCCTTGATTCTTTTGACTCGGTATTTGGTCTTTTGACTTCCCGATGTTCTTTTGTGGGGAACTATTTGAGTGTCTTCTTGATGTTTCGTATGTCTAGAACTATATGGTAGGTATCCATGTAGGACTTTGGTGTCTTGAATCGTGCTAAGTGTTCAACATTGTGTTTCGTTGAACCGTGATGAGTCTTGTGTGTTCCTCGGAACTACCTTTGGTTTATCCGTTTGATAAGCATGCTAGTTTGGTGTCTAAATGCTAGCGTGTGTGTTGTTTGTACCTTCCGATTGGTTGATGATAACTTGTGTTATTCATCGTTGTTGTTGTTGGACTGTGATCCATTCCTTGATTGAGTATGTTTCATACCTTCGTTGTAATCCGTTAATTGATTCCTGTTGAGGTGTGGTGTGTGTGGCTTTACCTGGATTGCACGATTAGTGGTATGGGACACTAGTCACCAAGGTATTGCAGCAGTCCTTGTGGTGGCCGTGACGTGATTATGGAGTTGTGGCCTGAGTGATGGGTCCACGTATTTCTTGGGAAGGCATGTGTTGCCGTGTGTGTGTACGGTACCTCGTGTACTATGAAATTGGTGGTCGTTAGTGGGGGACGACGGTCCCGGAGGGAAAAGGTTGGACTAAGAAGTACAGGGGTCCTGGAGGTAATGGTTGGAAAGAAGAAACAAGGTTGGGGGTAGCCATAAGGTTGGAACAGGGCATAAGGCAGGCATACCAACTCGTGATGGGTGATGTCGCGAGGGCTATTGTAGCCGGTGTTGTGTGTTCTTCTCTTGTGACGTGTGTAGTCACGGAGGCATGTGTTGCCTTGGCATGTGTTGCCGGTTGTGTGAGTCTTATTCTTTCGTGTTGTGCTTGTCGGGTTTTGATCTATTGAGTGATGATAGATCATGCCTTGACTCTTTTGTGAGTCGTGTTGTTCTTGTGGTCTTGGAATGTGTTCCCGTGTTGTTTGTTGAGAGTGTTGAGTCTTATGTTGGCTTTGACTCTTGGTTTTACACTTATATATATGTATTCCGTTTCGAAAATGGTTTTACAGCTTATACCTTACTTATGTATGTTATTTCACATGTATTGGTGGGTTACCAGCATTATTCGCTGACCGGGCGTCGTCCCATGTTTATCTTTGTGATCTTTCAGGTGATGTCTAGACGAGCGCGAAGTCTAGTGCCCGATAGTGTAGCTTCTTTCGTTTGTCTACGGCCTGTGAACCGGTTTAGCTTTAGACTATGAGTTTTTGGATAGTTGTATACCGTGCAGATTTGGCCGTAGCGTTTATCGTGTTGATAAGCGTGGCATAACACCCCTGTTTCGGATTTTATGTTATCCAGTTACCCTTTTACCTTCCGCTGTGCTAGTGTTTTGTTATGGTATCTGCATGCGTTAAGGCTTTTATTATAGCTTGTTTTGAGGGGGTGTTACAGGATAAATCATGGAGGGAGATCAACTATTCTTCCCACCCCTTCTACCCCTTTGATGGCTTTGGCTGTGCTAGCTATTCCAATACTAGTGTCCACATCGACGGTGTTATCTATTCCTATAATTGCTGACTAAAGAAGACCATCCTAGCTTCCACATAGTAGCATTTGACGTTGGGTCCGAGAGTTATTCTTTGATACCAATTCCAGCTGAAGTTCCATCATCAACACGGGTTCGTTCTATAGGGGAAACATATCATTGATCTGATTTTGATCTCATAAATTTTGCATTGCTACAAGTTGATGGAGGTCAACTGGCTATCGTTTATGGTCGCAAAATAAGCCACCTATTCTACATGGATGTTTGGACTTTGGAGAAATTAAGGGATGCTGGGAGAATATTACAATGATCATTCCATTCCATTTGAGTATAGAACAATCAAAGGAGTGTTGGTCCGGTAGTGACTAAAGAGAGTGTAGAGGGGAGGGGGGGGGGGGGTGAATAGACTCTTCTCGATTTTTAAAACTAAGTCCAATCACGAAAGGATGTTGCACAGCGAAAAATGTATGTATATTTTTTTAATGTTTCTTTGCACGCTTTCGTTATAAAAGATTAGGGTTTGACGATTGTGCGAGAGAGAGAGAGAGTGTGTGTGTGTGTAACACCCTAGATTTTTGAAACTTTTAAAACTTATATAATAAAGGTAATTCCTCATTAAATCCCAAAACAGAGCATTACTAAACATAAGTGTGCGGGGTGCTATGCCACATCTGAGCTGGAGAACTCAGATGCACAGGCTAAACTAACTAAATATCCTCAATACATCATCATGGCACGCAGGCCGAAAGGAAAAACTATCTATCTAATCCAAGTTCTTCTAGCGCGCTCCGGAAGCTAATCATCTGTGCCTGAAAGCCAAATATATCTGTTCAGCGAATGATGCTGGTAACCCACTCCAACGCGTTAAAATACAATATATATATATATATATATATATATATATATATATATATATATATATATATATATATATATATATATATATATATATATATATAGTAAAACATTTTGAAGCAGGAAGATATATACTTAAGAGACTCTAGCTTTAAAAATCAGGATTAGACTCGACAGATAGGGATAAACACATTTAACAATGATAATCAATTATATAGAGACAACATCATAAAAACACGTATCTAAGGTCACAGTTCACTTTCAAATCATTCACTTCACCATTCAATCAACATCCTTGTCACACAAGCACACTTTGGTGGCGCCACGGGACCAATCGCATGCCCCAAACATGAGGGTTAGTGCATATAGCGCTAACACGGCCCCGCAGCACCCTACCTCATACCGCAACATGAAGGAATTGACCGCAGCCAATTGTATAGACCGTCGATAGTTTCAACGGCGGATCACAGCCCTACACACCACTGACGCGTTCAGTCGGTGGACTGTGATCCTCTTTTGGGGACTGCGACCATACACATTCGCTTGACGAGCTCAGTCGGTGGGTCGTAGCTGATCATAGCCCTACACACCGCCTGATGGACTCATTCGGTGGGCTAGAATCTTTGGGGACTACGACCCTACACACCGCTGGCACATACACTCGGTGGATCGCAGCCGACCATAGCCCAACATACCGCCTGACAACTCATTCGGTGGACTATGGCCTTCCTCGGGCTAATGGCCCTACACACCGCCTGACGTGTCCAGTCGGTGGACCATAGCACACGAGGCCCATGGGGTGGACCGCAGCCCTAGAAGTGAGTCACTGACCGCAGCCAGGATAATGAACCGCAGCTCATGAGTAACCAGTTTGACCGCAGCCAAGATAATGAACCGCAGCTCATGTATAACCAATTTGATCGCAACCAAATTGGGGTATCATGTACACATAACACATAGTAAACACATGCAACTCACATTAACACATTGGGAAAGGGGAAAACGTATAAATAAAACTTATGCGTGATTATCCACATACTAAGAATAGTCCTAAGGGGTTCATACATCTTCCTCCTAGGCCAACGGGTTACCGATTCAACTAGCATGCAATACACGAGACTCTTTTCTCCTACGAACGGTACCCGAAACATCAAACTAGGCTCATGCACGACAAACGGAGTCCGTTGGGACACCACGGGGGTTGGGGAACATCAAACGGGGAAGCCGAAGTCCCAAAGTGGGAAAATTTCAGCGGGTGGACGGTGGGTGGAGGACCACCCGCCGGCGATGAACCTCCGGGCAGTGGGTGCCGGGTGGGCAGTCGTCTGCCCGCTGCCGGCGGCGTACTTCGGGCAGCGGGTAGGTGGCGGGTCCCCCTACCCCGCACTGACTCTTTTTCCAAAATATAAGTCCCGGGATCCTCCGTGGAACCCGAAACCATGCTTAGACACTTTTAAACGCAAATGACGACACCACGTAGACAATTAACGGATCAAAAGCAAGAATCACATAGAACACATCCTATCATGACTTCTAAACATAATCAACACCAGAACATGTGAAATTCCCACCCAAATATACCAAGAATATCCCAATACGAAATTCACGATTCAACCGAGGGCTCTAATCATATTTAAATCATCAAGATCATAGTTCATCTTTAATATCAAGAAACATCAAGATTTATCAAGAATATCACACAATCATCAAGATTATCAAGATCACACATAAAATCATCTCATCAATCATCAAGATCATATCATAATTATCATAGAAGATTTCATCAAGACACAAGCATATAGAAGGAGCCAAAGAAGAAGATTATAGTATTCCTTGGCTATGGGTTACCTCTTAGCCTTAATTAAATTCCTTGGCTATGAAGGGTCTTTCTTTAAGATCTCTTCTTTCTTGATTTCTCCTATAGGAATTCCTGTGTGGTGAAAGTTATTTTGGTGTGGATTCTAGGTGCCTCCTTTGCCCCTATTTATATATCTAAGATTCCCAATTATGGTCTAAATGACATGGGCTTGCTAATTCTATTCTTATAGGACTAAGGGGTTGGTTTTTGGGACAAGGGTTCATGGGCTATGGTGGACCCTTTTTAGTTAATTAATGGATTTTAATTCTCTTTTTAGGGTAAGTAATTAAATAATTAGTTCGGGTTAGAGGTTGTAACACGGGGTGTTACAGAGAGAGAGAGATAGAGAGAGAGGGAGAGAGAGAGAGAGAGAGATTTTTATAGTGGTTTGATTGTTAACAAAGCCTACTCCACTCTTCATTCACAACTCGTGAAAGGGTTTGCACTATCACTCCTTAGTACAAACTAAGTCAAGCTTGCGTCCTTGATCACTAAGCCGGACCGCAACTTGTTAGGTTTTTCAACTCCTCCGAGTTTACTCCGCCTCTATCGACTACTACAGATTTGAGTGTTGAAATATGTTGATGTTATTTCAAACTTGAAATCTTGACTTGATGAAAGCTTGATCTTCATATGAACTTGCAAGATTTCTTGATGTTGTGAAGACTTGAAGAACTTGATAACCCTTTAAAAAGGTCTTCACAAGCACACGCTGATTTCTAGAGTTTGAGTTTTTAGAGTTTTGAATGCTTTTTATGATAGCAATAGAGTAACAAAAATCAGCACCTTCTTCAAGTGATGAAGAGGCCAGGGTATTTATAGGAAGAGAAATCCATCCATTAGAGGGAGATGGAAATTTCAAGCCTATTGACCAGCGTGTAATGACCTCTGGGTAAGGAGTCTTAAATGCGGTTGTACTGTATAGTCGTTGGCTTGAAAAAGCAACCAACCATTTTGTCATTTTCGCAGACAAAAGGTAATAATCATTAAATGCTCCTTGATATTTGAAATTTCATTCCTAGGACACCATTTGTCTAGGATGATTTACCTAGCACTGAGACTTAGACAAATATGCTTCTGATAGCACATGAATCTTGTCTAGTCAAGTCAAGCTTTGACTTGTAGTCTCGGGTCATAAGATAACGAAAGATTGTCCTTATCTTTCGTTGAATTCATTATACACAAGAGATAGACCCTTCCATGACTTGGTCTTAGCTGATCGCTCGGTCTTCTCTTGATCTTCTATTTTCTTCAACTAATCCTAATTGACTAATATCTGCTCTGATTCGTGTAAGTATTTTGCTAAGCACGGATCACACGATGAGTAGTAACAACTTTTGTCTAGCACGAAAGATGCACAATAACAAGAGTAGATATAGGGGTCTACATCCCTATTGAATTTGGTATCATCAAAATCTAAGTACACTTGTTCCTAACAAGGAGTACCGCTGTGACACCCAGTAAATCTAACCCTTAATTGAGATTAATTGAGGATTTAATCCTAATTTTCCTTTGATAATTTCCTTCTAAAATCCTGAAATTTAATAGTCGAGGGACTAGAATTTGACTAGTTTCCTTAGTCAACCATGTGTACCTTTTGCCTTATGCTTTATACCTCAACCTTTTGTCTTCCTAACTTTAGTAAGGGTAAAGTTGACCTTTCACACATGTTTTGATGCTCAACTTTTCCCTAGCAAGACACTTCACTCATTTCCCTTACTAGCCAAATCATAAACACTCCACCTTCTCTCTAAAGAAATCTTGGCTTGCTCTTCAAGCTAAAAGAAGAACCATCTATCCTTGCAAAGTTTCATCCAAAGATTCCACCTTTCTACCTCCCTAGCATAGGAACGGGTAAGATCTAAAGTTATTTAGTGTTTTTAGTTAGCTTTAAGGTGTCTTTATCTTATTTTGGTGTTTTCTTTGTGGTTTGGTTGTGTAAGAAATCTTTGGTGAGAAAGAGCTTCAAGGAGAGGCCTAGGAGTGTAAGAAGTAAGAGGTTTTTGGTCTTCAAAGGTAACTCATGCTATACAAAACCTATTTTCTATTGCTATGAATGATTATTGGCTTCTATTTGGTGTTTCTTGGTGTATTTGTGAGATTGGATGCATGATCTTGTGATAATGCATCTTTAGAGCTTGTATTTAGGGTTCTTGAATGCCATTCTTTGAGCTATTCTTGGGTTCAAGTCATATCTTTGTTGTTTGTGAGGTTTTGGGTGTTTTGGACTTGAACTTGACCTTGGAGATGAATTTTCCCGAAGGGAAAATGGTTACACAGGGGTGTATCCCGCGGGCGGAACGGCGGGTAGTGGCCTACCTGCCGCCCCACCCGTGAGGTACACTGCCACATGGGGTTGTACCCCGCGGGCAGGACCACGGGTGGTGGTCTACCCATGGCCCCACCCGCAGGGAACGCTTATGATGATGGCGGGGAGTTGTTTCCCCGTGGTTCTTTCCTTTTGGTATTTGATGTTTTGACCCCCGTTGTTGGATTATTGAGCTTTTGTGAGTCTTCTTGATGTTTCGTATGTCTTGAACGATGTGTTAGGAATTCATGTTAGGATTTGGTGTCTTGAATCGTGCTAATGGTCCAACCTTGTGATTCGTTGGACTAATATGAGTCTTGAAGGTTCGTTGGAACCATTTTGGTTTACCCGTTTGATGTGCATGCTAGTGTTGATGTCGTTTATGCTAATATGTGTGGTTTGTTCCTTCTTGTTGAGGATTGGCAACTTGAGTTGCCAATCATGTTGAGTATTGGATTGAAGTCTATTGTTGTTGTGAGTATCGTTTTATGTCTTTCATTGAAACCTCTTGACAGAATTCTTATGATGTAATCTAGTACAATCGTTGTACCTTGTTGATATTTGATTGGGCTATTGATGAGCCTCAATATTCTTGATGATGACTATGTGTGAAAATGAATGAGATTGGTGGTTTTGTTACTTGAGCTTTGCTCACGAGATCAGTGGTATGTTACTATGAATTTAATGGTACCCTCGTGTACTAGCTAAGAGATCTGTGGTATAATGATTGGTGGTGCGATTGGTGGGGGACGACGGTCCTAGGAGGGAAAAGGTTGGACTCGGTGTACAAGGTGGCACTCGGAGGTACAGGTTGGAACTGTTATAAGACCGGGGGTAGCCATAAGGGTGGTACTAAGGTAAAAGGTTGGAACGTGAAATTTTTCATTATGTGAACTTGTCACGATATGATTGTTGTATTTCCTGCTTATGAGCATGTCTACGATGAACTCTACCTTGTGAATGGTAGGTTGCATCTAGAGTTGTGGTTGTTACTTGTTGATTGTGGTCTCATTGCTTTGTTGAAGTTGTTGGTCTGGATCTTTATTGAGAGCGTGATATGTCTATTGTTGTCTCATCTCTTGGTTTTCAAATGCTATATACTGTACTCTTCAGTTTCAAACGGTTTTGGCTATATCTATGTATATATATTGATACTTAACGCGTATTGGTGGGTTACCAGCTTTATTCGCTGACCGGGTGTTATCCCTATGTTTTACAGGTTATGAGTAGCCTTCGGAGAGTGCGCTAGATGTGGACCGTAGTTAGTGTAGCTCTCGTTTTGCCTTAGTATTCTGTTGGCCTGTGAGCCGTAGAACTTTGACAATGGTTTTAGTTGTAGCCTGTGCACCTATCTTTTGGTATACGTGTGGCATAGCACTACCCGAATTATGTTAGCTTCCGCTTTGTTTAATGACTAATGTTAGACTGTTTCCTCTAAATTAAGCTTTTAAAAATTGGTAAAATTCGGGGGTGTTACAACCGCTATACTACGAATCATGCAGGGGAGATTGTGTTGTTATGTGCAAATATTGAAAAATTTTCCATTTTGGTTTGTAACTTGAAAAGTGAGGTTTGGAGAAAATTTGATGTGGGTGGAGTTAAGGAATTTCCAATTTGTTTCCCTATGGATGTTCGAATGTACAAGAGCATGGACATTGTGTTTTCCATTGAGTAGTTTGATTTTGAATGTTTGAATTATGAGAGAACTTTAGGATTGATAAGTGGGATCAGAAATTCACACATTAATTTGAATTTTGTTAATGAGAGAGGGCTTAACTTGGTGAAAGACTAAAGGTTGAATTACCCGTTAATTACTTTCATTAATTCGAGAATGTATCCTTTTTATGTATTAGTTGATAACTTTTAAAATGTTTCCTAGCAATTTAATTTTCAGTATTCACAATTATATAAATATCAATATGATTTTAAATATGAATTTGATTAGTACAAACACGTAGCACCAATATCTAACTTTGGAAAGTGACGGTAATAATGCTACCAAGTATATGAGAGGTGACTTTAACGTTTCATAGAGTATACAATGGAAAGAGTTTTTTGTACTTTTGGTCCCACGACGATGGTGTTACTAACAACTTTGATCTATGACTTTTAAAACTTGTAGAATTAATCCACGACTATGACTTTCTTAGCAAATTTGGTCCTCCGGTGCATTTTTCGTTCAATTATTGCCGGAAAATTTTACTCTCCATTTTAACATGGGTTATATTGTGTTTTCCATCTTACAAACTAATGCATAAATAAATAAATAAATAAATAAACACAGCCAGTGGTACGGTGATTGAAATTAAAAGTCACCCAATTCCAATTGCCAAACATTTGATACTAATACAGTTTTATTTTTAGTCCTGCCAGATCCTTGGTAGAATGCTATACTAGTTTTTATAAGTAATCTGCAATAAATTTTAGCCACTTGCTAATGAACCTTGGATGACTACGATCCTTGATTTTTGTTTGTTTGATTGTTTTTTTTTTCCTATTTGATATGCTTCTGTTTCAGTGTTTTGTTTGATCTCATGGGAGGGGTGAAGAAGAGACTGAGAAGTGGAGTGGTTTGTTACTCTGCGGCTCTGAACCCTTGGAATCTCCATTGAGTCTGCAGTATCCTCTGTGTAAGTAAATATCTTTCACTGTTTTCGTTGTTATTATTTTTACTGTTTAGGCATCCTTCCTTATTTGTAAATGTTTGGCAATAAAAGTATAGCACAGTCTCTGGTCTTCCCTTATTTTCCTCCCTTTTACTCTGAATCTTCACATGATTACTAATTTACGATGACATTGGGGCTAATTTTTAGGTCAATGTTGTGTAGTATGAGTTCCCAGACTTGCATGTTTTATTCTCACAATTCTTCGATTCTCTTCCTTAATTAGGGTTTTGATGCTTTCCATGGGAACTTCTATTCACAAATCTTTTCTTGTTCCTTTATTTGCTTTGCAAGCCCCTTCAACTCTCGTCTCATGGATCAAGTAAGCCTCTCTCCTTAATTTTTGTGGTTTATCGTCAATGCTGGTAATACTCTTAGTGTTTGTGTTTTTTGTATATATCTTTGTATGCTTATTAATCTCAAGTCGTCTTCCTTGTAGTTTTAAATTGAAGGAAATGCAATATGCCACTATCTTTTTTTTTTTTAATCATTTTAAAGTATTTGTCTCTATGAAGGAAATGCAATATGCCACTATCTTTTTTTTTTTAATCAAGTCCTCTTCCTTGTAGTTTTAAATTGAAGGAAGTGCAGGTTGTGGAGTTCTCTACCTCCAAAACAGGGAAGCATATATGGACATGCCAAATGTGTTTATGTAATTATGTATACAATGTAAGTGCCTTATTTAATGTTCTTTATGCATCTACAATTTACACATGGTTCTTTAATTAAACCCATGTTCTTAGTAAATTTGACCTTTTAACCTAGTTATACCTCATTACCTTGCCATGGCAGAAAAGTTGTTTGACTTACATTATACTTTTATCACTTTTAAGTATAAAACATTCTTTTCCTCCATATAAAAATTTATAATGGTGAAAGATTAACTTTTGAGTGATTTTTAAAAATAAGATGATAAAGATTTTGTAGAAAGTTGATTTATAATGCTATAAGTTCTTTCTGCTGCTTTGCTGACAACAATGTATCACTGTATTTGTATGTTGGAGAGGGATAGAATTTTGCAGATAAATATCACCCCACCCCAACCCCCACCTCAAAATTACTGGATTTTATATTATTTTCGTGGGTAGCATGTACAATTATAGTAATTGTTTGTTGGAAAAAAAGTGTTATTTTTTATTAATGGGTTTGTAAATTACATTTTTTAATGTAGGTACAGCCGTACAGGTACTAAATGAAGGAAGTGACCATTAATCTTCATTGGAGAGTGGAAAGTAGTATTCAACTTCTACTTGATAGATGGGCAATCTCCTACACAATATCACCCTGTTGATTAGTTACAATTGATTTTCTTTTAATATGTAGACTATGTGCTTAAATATTGTTGAATATTATTATTTGGTGAGCATAATTTATTTTAAATTGAATGTATGCATGGAATTTATTTGTAGTTGCAAGTAGATTTACGAGAAAAAAAAATAATTTAATGGCAATTATAAAATAAAAAATATATAAAAAAATACCATGAAATTTTTAGGTACAGTTGATATTATTTAAAAAGAAAATAATCGCCACATTTAATAACCACCGTTATTATAAATTAAATTTAAATTAAATAATTTAAATTAAAAATAATTAATGGCGGTTAATTACTAGTGGCGGTTGCAAAACCGCCGCTAAATAAGAGATTCATATATTAATAAATAGTCAATTAATTACTAGCGGCGGTTACAACCGCCGCTAAATTAGAGATTCACATATTAATTACTAGCGGCGGTTTTGGAACCGCCGCTAAATAAAATAGATTCAAATTCCCGCGGTTGCATAAAACCGCCGCTAAATTGTTCGCGACACACTATTTAGTCACACATGAATAACCGCCGGGAAATGCAATTGCGGCGGTTTACAACCGCCGCTAAATAACATATAAACCGCCACTAAATGATCAGTTTGGTGTAGTGTTACTGATGAGATAGGCTTAACTTGGTGAAAGACTAAAGAGTTAATTCCAGCAATGGTCCTCCGACTATGTTGATTTTCCACAATTGGTCCCCGACTTTTAATTTGGACAATTTAGACCCTTGACTATTAAATTCTTTCCAATGTTAGTCCTTCCGTTAGATGAAAGTTAAGTGGACATCAATTTGAAGGGTAAAAACGTCCTTTCGAGTATTGAGTGTATATTTCCTCTTTAATTAGTTCAAAAAATTATAAATTGCGGGTCTTCTGGTTGCTGCCTTCACCGGAGAGCCTGTCGCCAGAAGAAATCTCTGTCTGTCACCGCCAACGGATAAAAACATGAAACCACGAGCACATATCATGAGCCCCGGTGGGTGGGTTAGGTTTCAAATATCGTGAAATGATCCGAAGGTTACGTTCCTAATTCACAAGTGTAGAACTACCGCCGACTTTGTCATGCACGATGTTGCATCAAGCTAATGAGCCACATGATTCCTTGAGCCATCAGATACGTTATTACAAACTGTCAGGAAGTCAAGAACATGTCCAAATATTTTGAACATTTCCACTCCAAATATCATGGTTTTATCCGAGACAAATGCAGCATACTAATCCATGGGGGCGTCGTGATTAGTGGAAACTTCAATCCAAGTGTGATACCTAAGATCAAGCTCCCATAACTTCCTTACCGCTTTGTTTCTCCTGCCTATTTGATATCTAAAGGCTCATCCCAACATCCAAGACCGCCTATGGCAATCAATACAAACCGTCTGTTATCTTTATTGGAGTGGCCGCTTTTTTGTCTGATGAACTTGTATGACTTCATACTGGGCAAGAAAGAGAACTCATTTTCATCAAGGGAGTGTCTGAATGCAAGTCTGACCGAAAGCCTGTGAGGATCTTCATAAACATCGGATGAACTACCAATTCCTCTGTCTTTCTAAACGAATTTGTTGGTTCCTGATAATTAGATAATCAGAGCTGACCTCATAAATTCCAAGTATAGGTGATGATCTTGCATATTTCATGGATGCTGCTTTATGCAATGATTTTGTTAAAGGGCTAAACACCAGCACACTTTTGTGTGTCTTATAAGAGCTCTTGTCAACCTTGCCAAAGTTAGAAAGACTAGTGCAACCTCCAACGATGTATACATCATCTCGGACACCGGCAACAGAGAACATAAACCTCCCTCTGAGTATTTCTGCGTCTAATTTGTGCCACTGATTCAAGGAGACATCCAGTGGACAATAACCATTCTTGACACCATCAAATAGAAACAAACAAGGACTTTGAAATGGCCTTCTCGTTTACAGATTATTGGTAATCTACGGTTCAACAAAGTAGGTTCTCGTAACCACAAGATTCAAAACGATCTCCGGCGACGTTCTTAGCCAAACGTTCTTCAGTCCTTGTCCTCGGCCAAGTCATTTTTCAGTCCTTGTCCCAATGATGTATCCGTCGACGTTCTTAGCCAAATTCTGGTCCAACGAGTCCAACTCGAACTTTCCAAGCCCGAACGGGTGGAACCCATAGTTGCCGTCAATATATTCCGGCGCCTTGGTCGAAGAACGAAGCCTAAACATAAGGGATTTAGGAATTTTGCTATTTTGATGGAATTATATCCTAAGCAATTGAAATGTCTACTTTGCCCCTTAATTTAACGTTCATTTAACTTTCATTTGATAGAAGGACCAACATTGGAAAGAATTCGAAAGTCAAGTGTCTAAATTGTCCAAATTAAAAGTCTGGGACTAATTGTGGAAAATCAATATAGTCGGAGGACCATTGTTGGAATTAACTCAAGACTAAAGGTTGAACTAGTTGATAATATCATTAATTTGAGAATATAATGTTTCCTTTTTATATATTAGTATGGTTATCCATTAATTTCAGTATCAGAAATTATATAAATGTTAATATAATTTTAAATTGTAAATATGAATGTGATTAGTACAAATACATTGCGAATCAAATTAGTAGTAGTTATTACATCATGAATGAAAAAAGGGTACAGATAAAGTTCATAGTTGGAAGTCAAACATATAGGGTGTTTGGTAAATAGCTGTTAGTTGATTGGGTTAGTGTGTTTGACTAGTTGATAGCATTAGTTAATTGTAAAAAGATGTTTGGTAGATTAGCGATTAGTTGATAGCTGATAACTGATAGCTGATTACATGTGATTAAAATGACTTTATCAAAAAACTGTTCGAAAAAACTGTTTTGAGCAACTCTTTGAATTTTAGCGTTTTGGAGCAATAAGTTGTTACAAAAAGCTAACTAATCAAATACTTATATTGACTGTTTAACTAAGTCAAACAACTAATAATTGTCAAATAAATAAAAATTAACTGATAATATGCTACTCAAGTAAGAGTACGAGCAACCATATTTGCAAACCTCTTAATAAACACCTTTTTTTTTAAAAAAAAATTATGTTTTTGATTTTTCAAATTTAGAGAATTGCTTAGTTACAGACCGTTGAAGTCCTCACCACCATATGTTGTATACAAATTATATACACCAATTTACTTGTCATATTTATTATTCATTGTTAAACAAATTCTTTCTTCTTTGCTTATTTTTTATAATGTTCTTTTATAATTTTTAAATTCCATTTTCTATAATGTTCTTTTATAATTTTTAAATTTCATTCTCTGTGTTTGTTTTTTTTTTTTTTTTAAACTCATTCTCTGTGTTTAGTAATACTTTTAATGTAGTTTCTAAGTAAATAAATAAATATTAATACTAAATTAAATATTAATGAATTCGATCATGTAACCACCCATTTAAAATGGTAACAAATGTGTCATCACACTACATAGCAATTGAACAATTAAATTATAAATAATTTAAGTCAAATTTCGTTAAATAAAACAGACAAACCAAATAGGGCAGATGTATTAAAAAAAAAAAAAGTAGATATTTATATATAAGATAATTGATTATCTTTTTCAAGGACATCACAACGTGACCAACATGTGAAATGCATTTTGAAAATCCATTAGTTTAAAAAGGGAACATACTTGTGTGTCTTTTGTGGCATAAAATATAGTAGTTGGCCAACGTGAATCACATCTTAAATATCCCTTTCAACACAGCACAAATAAATTTTTTTTTTCCTGTTAATCTAATAAAGGTCCATTTTAAAACCCAAAAAATGACTTCTGAAAGTCATTTTTCTGATTCTCCCGTGTTTGGGTATTCAAGAATTAATGAATGATATTTTTACACATTTAAGAAGAGAGGTTTATAGAGGTATTTATACATAAAGAGCTAGCAGAGTGGTAGCTAACAAGCACTCAATAAACTCTAACAAGACTTAATTATCTAACTGTCTAACATCCGGGAAAATAAAGTCAAAGAAAAATATTCATTCTGGTCAACAGAAAAATGACTTCATTTGGTGAAAAATGTCTTCCTAGATTTTTAGTTGGAAGACATTCTAGGAATTCTTTATTTTCATGTATTTATCTTTTCTCTAATCTCTTTTCAAACTAGTTTTCGGATTATTATTAATTTATTACCATCACCACCACGAATAGTTATACCATGAATCCGGATCCACATTGCAAAGTGAACTTGGGTCCAAAATACACAATTTACATATTGAATGCTCACAATTTACATACTAAATGTTTACAATTCACAATTTACATACTTTTACAATTTGAATTGTAAACATTTACTATGTAAATTGTGAACATTTAGTATGTAAATTGTGTGTTTTGGACTCGAGTTCACCTTGTAAGGTGGACCCGAGTCCACAGAATAAACCACCACCACTACCATTTTTTATTATTATTATTATTATTATTATTATTATTATTTATAACAAATAATATGTTCATTTTTAAGAAAATGAACCAAACCGAAAAATGCGATTTCTAAACTTTTAGCTAAATGGAAAAAGATAATTTTCTTACCTTCAGTCAAATGTTAGAAAATTAAATTATTTTTAAAAAAATGAGTCATTTTTTGTAAATCAATTTTTGAAAATTATTTTTTAAGTTTCCAAATGGATCATGAGAGTTTTTATCTGTATTTAATAATAATATTAAAATTCAATTAGTATAATATATAATAAACAACTCTCATAATTAAAAGTTCTATAATACTCTTCAATCTTAATGTAATGTTTCCCACAACTTGTTTCACTTGCTAGCATCTTTTCATGTGCTAGTCACTCAGCATGGATTATTGGGTTGGGATAATTTTTACCAACATTAGTTTATCACAAAACTAAAATCGTTTTAATTATAATTTATAAATAAAATTTTTATTTTACTTTGTATTTATTATTTGTTTTAATGTACCAAAGTACGGAGTATAATATATTGAAAATCATTCTTTTTAGTTCCAACACATAGGCACGTTCAATTTAATATTTGTTGGGTGGAGGCCGGTGAAGGGCCAAGTCTAGTTCCCGGTGGTTGGGAGATTGTTACCCAGTCTATCTCAAACAACGTGATGACAGTCTATAAGTAAAGAAATAAAGTTGTGTCTTCGCTACCAGCTATAACATTTGGCGTGAGTGGTAAATGCTTGATGTTAATAATATCCATGATTTAACAGGCAAGATTTGCCTTCCATGGGAAAAACATGTTTTCCCGGTCAACCTTTTTGCTCAATAAAAAATGGACGGAATCACGAATTTCAGGCACACATAAATGATCGGAAACTTAATTTCCAATTCCAATTTTTTTTTTTTTTTTTAAAAAAAAGAGAATTTGCAGCAGTGGATTTTATTATGTTTAATTTCCTCAAATTTGTCAAGACATATATTGCTAACCTGTTAAGTGGTACCTCAGAACCATCAACAATAATTGAACTTGAGTACAATAATTGAACTTGAGTACAATAATTGTGAATTTTTTACTTTTGAAAAGGAACTTTTTTTATTACCCCATTCTCAAAAAGACAAAGTCGTTCGTTTTTAGAATCCTACACTCTGAGCCAATAGAATAATTGGGAAATAAATTAAGATAACCCAATTATTTTTTAGATGGGAGGATCAGTTTCATACGTGCATATTTCCATCATACGTGCATAAGGATGGTGGGTGCAGTCTCTTTATAAAAGGAATGCCTTATGTCGTTCGGCTTTACTTTTTTTTTTAAAAAAGAACGAACTTTTTACAGAACTGCTTTTTTTTTTTTCCACTGATTGAGTGAACAGAAAATGTAACATACATGTGAAGTGTGAAAAACTTTAGGCAATACCTAATATAATTAAAAAGTAGGACTACATTTGAGTGAATCGAGCATAATATTCAAAATTTATCTTTTAATATTTACTTCTTATTTGAAATTATTTAATTAATTTTGTTGTATTTAATTATTAAGTAAACTAGTAATATTACTTTTTTTATTTGTTTATATTTTTCAAACCTATACATATTTAATATATAGCTATGTTTGGCAAACCTAACTGAAAAGGTAGTTGAAAGCTGAAAATGAGTTGAAAGCTAAAAAGCTATAAGCTATGAGGTAAAACTGAAGAGTTGTTAAGCTAGCTGTTATGTTGATAATGAACAAGTCGATGGATTCCAAGAGTATTGGATCCGTGAATGTTGCTTGTGGTGCACATTCAAATGATCGGAACGGCAACGATGTTGCACATTCCGTGATGCCAGTTGATGGCGGCAACGTTGGAAATAATATTTCCATGGGAGTTGCAAAAGCACACGATGGTGCTCCGGAGAACTTTGGTTCACGATCCGGTAGACCTGTGGCTAATGGCACACAATTGGTACGTATTGTGCTGCCTAACGGATCGGCTAAAAGCCACGAAGGATCCTATGATGGTGTAATGACTACATGGTCCGAGGACTATGGTAGTACGACCAATGACTTCAACCGTAATCGAAGGAAACTCAAGCGGAAGCTTAGCTTTCAAGAAGATTATGAGAAGAAGGAGAAATGCCACTATGAAGCGAATCGTCATCCTGGTGAAAAGGTTGAGGACAATTTCGCTATGTTTAAAACATGTGGATGGTTGGACGAGTGAGGTCACAACCGAGGTACCCCCGATGTGCGCTATAGACCACCCTTCGTGGAGTGGACGGTTGGAAAATGGAACAAGCACACGGGTTGAAGGACTACTACGAGATAGGAATAAAGGAATTCGTTTCCAATGTAATTTTCCTATTTATTTATTTATGAATAAATGTTGTAGTATCGTTGTGATACATTTTATTGTTTAATAAAATGAATTGTTCCATTTGTGTGTATTGAGCTTTGTATATTTTAAAATATTCTTGTGTGATATTTTTAATATATATATATATATATATATATATATATATATATATATATATATATATATATATATATATATATATATATATATAAGATTCAATAAGGGTGCGTAGAGCATCACGAAGCATTATGTGGGAAATGCTAAAATGGCTTAACGGCCGGAACGAAATGTAACAAGCGTGTTACATGCTTGAAATCCCGTAAAAAGGACTTCGGTTCTGGTTCATGTAGAAGGATAAGGATTTCAATGATCAATTTATCGAAAATTGGGATAGCTATATAATCGTGAGCGTCACAACTCAATTATTGAATATTTTAATTAATATTCTGAGAACGATTATATAAGCTTGATTCAACTAGTCGGAAAATTTGGTTGATTTGTTCTCGTTAATTGTGTGATAATTAACTTGATCAAAATTTCCAAATTATACTAGTATGAAATGTAATTTGAGACAAATTGTTGGGACGTCAAATTAAGCTAGTTGAGCTTTTGATTTGTTGCACCAGAAATTAAGCTTGATTTGGCTTAATATGGTTGATTGAAGTGTTGAGGCTTAATAAAGCCTAATTGCTTAATGTGTAGCACGAAAGTTCCTTTGGAATTGTAATTACTCAATTCAGTGAGTTGAATTGAGATTAGCACCTAAAGTGCTAAGTAACTAGCATTGCCTAGATTCGTGTTACTTTAGTGCTTAACAACACTAACGAAAGTATGCTTTTCTAATTTTGGAATTAGCCAATAAGCATTGTAATTATAAACTAAGCAATGAAAGGTTGTTGTGGGTTTATAATTTAAAGCAATGGAAGATTGCTTTGAGGTCAGCGCTTTAAGTTGCAGCAATGATTGGTGCTTTGTGTAGCATGTTTCGTGCTTCATTACTAAGCATTGATTCGTGCTTCAATTTCGGAAGCACTAATATTGAATTATAACTACAACATTAATCTAATTCTTTTCTAAAGTCTTAATAGAACTCTAACAAAAAATCCGGCAAATTATGTTGTGAGCACGTGCACACCTTGCAAGGTGGGCACGGTTCCATATCCATAATTCCTATACTGTAGATTCATAATTTCTATACTGTAGATCCATAATTTCTATACTGTAGATTCATAAAATTTATACTTTAGATTCCAATTGTTGAACTCTGTTTTCACAAATCAGAGAACTATATGTTCATAATTGATTACTATACATTTTAAAAATTATGAATTTACAGTACAGAAATTATGAATCTACAGTACAGATATTATGAATCTACACTATAGAAATTATGAATCTACTGTATAGAAATTATAAATCTACTATATTTAAATTATGAATCTACGGTTTAGAAATTATGAATTTAAAGTATAGAAATTTTAGATCTACAGTATAGAAATTATGAATCTACAGTGTAGAAATTATGCATATAGAACCGTGCCCACCTTGCAAGGTGGGCACGTGCTCACAGCATAACGCTCCTACTGTTGGAATCTCCTCAAACAATATTAGTATATATTTAAAATTTTATGCTTTAATTTTTATTTGCTCTCCCTTATATCCCGTATTTGGTTTCGATCATACCCATATAATTATTTTATTGACAACTATAATCAATCTTGACTATATTATCTTGCATTTGTAAACTTAAAATTACCAATTTAAATACGTAATTCAACATTCAATTATATTATGCATAAACAATTCCAATATAATCTTGCCTTGATATACTTTAAAATACTTATTTAAGAAAAATATTGGGCATTATCTCAATTGCGCAATACGCGTAAAAAACTAGTTTAAATTATAAAGGGGAAGAGTAAAAAGTATTCATGACAAGAAAAAGAAAAGAATTGGTTTTTTATGGCGTGGGATTTTATTCGGGTCGTTATATCGTGGACCGCGATGCATGTTTCTTTAAGTAAAGAAATGGCGCGCCGTTAGAGTTAACGGAGCTCGTATATTTTTGTGTATTAATTACCAACTGAAACTACAGTGCATCTAAACCGACACTGTCTCACGTATTATTTTATATATTATCAAATGAAACTGCAGTTATATCAAAATGATAATGTAGTTGTGATAAAATGAAACTGCAGTTATATCAAAATGATACTGTAGTTGTGGTAAAATGAAACTGCAGTGTATATAAAATGAAACTGAATAACATTTCACATATTTGAGTGTATATTGTGCAATGAAGCTGTAGTTATATCGAAATGATCATGTAGTTGTGTTTTAATGAAACTATAATGTATATAAAATAAAATTAAATAACATTTTCACATATTTGAGTGTATAAATATTGAATAAAATTGTAGTTATATCGAAATGAAATTGTAGTTGTGTTGAACTGAAACTGCAGTGTATACAAAATGAAACTGAATAACATAGTTACTTTTTGCGGAACGGCGCGGAACGGATGCCGTTTCTTTTCATTAAACAAAACGACGTCGTTTTGAAGCTTGGTGCATAATCGATTATGCACCGTGGTGCACGATATAATTTGCCATTTTATTCTCAACATTGGAGTAGCAAAGTTGGTAGCAAAAGATACTAAAAGTTAAAGTCAACACAAGATAGAAGAAAATGGCAGCAAAAATACAAGATGATTGTTCAAATCCTACAATCAACATTTTATTTGGAGTATCAAAGGTTGTAGATCGAAGGGATGTTCAAAGTCAAATTCAAACAAGATAGAAGAGATGGTAGCACAATTACATTGTTTGGTTGGAGGGAACTTACAGAGCGTTTGGTTCACTGTAATTTAGTTGTAGTTGAATTGCAATTCAGTGGATGCCTCAATTACATTGTTTGGTTGGAGGGAATTGCAATTCCACAGAATTGCAATTCCCTCCTTTTGTTGAATTGCAATTCATGGGGTACCCCATGAATTGCAATTCAATGAATTTCAGAAAGGAAAAACATATGAAATGACATTACTACCCTGGGTTGTTATTACTATTATTATTACATAAAGGTATTTTAGTTTTTATACAACTTATTTCCTTCTCAATTTCAATAATTCTATTTCTCCCTACCAAACAACGTTATTTGAATACCTACTTTATTTGAGACTCCCATGGAGACAGATTCGGCCTTGGGAAGTCGAATCATGGGTTGGCCGAACTGAGACGGTTCGGCCTCCGTCTTTTCGTATCCTGTTGCGACCATTGGGTTTTAATTCAATTGTTACGGAATTAATAATGAATTAATTCCATTTTTTTAAATTGTGCATTAAAACTCAACTTATGACTACTGTTACAGGAGTTACAGAACAAATCTTGAATGCCATCATGAATGCTATTGAGTACTCCACCTCCTATATAAAAAGGAGTAGAGGGCAGAAGCTTTTAACAACAACAAGAACAAGCACAAGAGCTCACACACGAGATTTTTCAAGCTTCAAAATACTTCTGCTTCTACTCCTTTCTTAAGCCTAACTGTGTTCAAGGCTTTTCTCTAGTTCGCCGGGTTCGTTCGTTTGGGTGCTCAAACGTCGAACCGTAGCACGTTTTATCCTGGGAAACCTAGGCCACGACGCTCCTAGCACTTTTGGAAGGTGGCAAATAAGGTTTTAAGGAAAGAGTGGTCTCTTGACTCGCGCTAAAAACCCTTACCCAAACACGAGCCATCTTTTCCTTCTTTCGGTTTTGGATTATGATTCTAAGAAAAAAATCATCTCTTTTTGATATAGTTTGGTTGGAATTATAATATGTGGATTATAAGTTCCATTTGGTTGATATGTATATATCTTTTCCGTAGATATTCATGCATATAACCATGGTGGTCTGATTTATATATATTATATATACTTTCATGTGTGTATATACAAATATTATTTTGCGATATTAAATTGATTTTGGTTCATTATCACCAACAATCTTAAAACCTTATAATTTTGATAATGAACAAGTCGATGGATTCCAAGAGTATTGGATCCGTGAATGTTGCTTGTGGTGCACATTCAAATGGTCGGAACGGAAACGATGTTGCACATTCCGTGATGCCAGTTGATGGCGGCAACGTTGGAAATAATATTTCCATGGGAGTTGCAAAAGCACACGATGGTGCTCCAGAGAACTTTGGTTCACGATCCGGTAGACCTGTGGCTAATGGCACACAATTGGTACGTATTGTGCTGCCTAACGGATCGGCTAAAAGCCACGAAGGATCCTATGATGGTGTAATGACTACATGGTCCGAGGACTACGGTAGTACGACCAATGACTTCAACCGTAATCGAAGGAAACTCAAGCGGAAGCTTAGCTTTCAAGAAGATTATGAGAAGAAGGAGAAATGCCACTATGAAGCGAATCGTCATCCTGGTGAAAAGGTTGAGAACAATTTCGCTATGTTTAAAACATGTGGATGGTTGGACGAGTGAGGTCACAACCGAGGTACCCCCAATGTGCGCTATAGACCACCCTTCGTGGAGTGGACGGTTGGAAAATGGAACAAGGCACACAGGTTGAAGGACTATTACGAGATAGGAATAAAGGAATTCGTTTCCAATGTAATTTTCCTATTTATTTATTTTTGAATAAATGTTGTAGTATCCTTGTGATACATAATTGTTGAATAAAATGAATTGTTCCATTTGTGTGTATTGAACTTTGTATATTTTAAAATATTTTTGTGTGATATTTTTAATATATATATATATATATATATATATATATATATATATATATATATATATATATATATATATATAAAAGATTCAATAAGGGTGCGTAGAGCATCACGAAGCATTATGTGGGAAATGCTAAAATGGCTTAACGGCTATATATATATATATATATATATATATATATATATATATATATATATATATATATATATATATATATATATATATATATATATATATATATAAAAGATTCAATAAGGGTGCGTAGAGCATCACGAAGCATTATGTGGGAAATGCTAAAATGGCTTAACGGCCGGAACGAAATGTAACATGCGTGTTACATGCTTGAAATCCCGTAAAAGGACTTCGGTTCTGGTTCATGTACAACGATAAGGATTTCAATGATCAATTTGTCGAAAATTGGGATAGCTATATAATCGTGAGCGTCACAACTCAATTATTGAATATTTTAATTAATATTCTGAGAACGATTATATAAGCTTGATTCAACTAGTCGGAAAATTTGGTTGATTTGTTCTCGTTAATTGTGTGATAATTAACTTGATCAAAATTTCCAAATTATACTAGTATGAAATGTAATTTGAGACAAATTGTTGGGACGTCAAATTAAGCTAGTTGAGCTTTTGATTTGTTGCACCAGAAATTAAGCTTGATTTGGCTTAATATGGTTGATTGAAGTGTTGAGGCTTAATAAAGCCTAATTGCTTAATGTGTAGCACGAAAGTTCCTTTGGAATTGTAATTACTCAATTCAGTGAGTTGAATTGAGATTAGCACCTAAAGTGCTAAGTAACTAGCATTGCCTAGATTCGTGTTACTTTAGTGCTTAACAACACTAACGAAAGTATGCTTGTCTAATTTTGGAATTAGCCACTAAGCATTGTAATTATAAACTAAGCAACGAAAGGTTGTTGTGGGTTTATAATTTAAAGCAATGGAAGATTGCTTTGAGGTCAGCGCTTTAAGTTGCAGCAATGATTGGTGCTTTGTGTAGCATGTTTCGTGCTTCATTACTAAGCACTGATTCGTGTTTCAATTTCGGAAGCACTAATATAGAATTATAACTACAACATTAATCTAATTATTTTCTAAAGTCTTAATAGAACTCTAACAAAAAATCCGGCAAATTATGTTGTGAGCACGTGCGCACCTTGCAAGGTGGGCACGGTTCCATATCCATAATTCCTATACTGTAGATTCATAATTTCTATACTGTAGATCCATAATTTCTATACTGTAGATTCATAAAATTTATACTTTAGATTCCAATTGTTGAACTCTGTTTTCACAAATCAAAGAATTATATGTTCATAATTGATTACTATACATTTTAAAAATTATGAATTTACAGTACAGAAATTATGAATCTACAGTACAGATATTATGAATCTACACTATAGAAATTATGAATCTACTGTATAGAAATTATAAATCTAGTGTATTTAAATTATGAATCTACGGTTTAGAAATTATGAATTTAAAGTATAGAAATTTTAGATCTACAGTATAGAAATTATGAATCTACAGTGTAGAAATTATGGATATACAACCGTGCTCACCTTGCAAGGTGGGCACGTGCTCATAGCATAACGCTCCTACTCTTGGAATCTCCTCAAACAATATTAGTATATATTTAAAATTTTATGCTTTAATTTTTATTTGCTCTCCCTTATATCCCGTATTTGGTTTCGATCATACCCATATAATTATTTTATTGACAACTATAATCAATCTTGACTATATTATCTTGCATTTGTAAACTTAGAATTACCAATTTAAATACGCAATTTAACATTCAATTATCTATGCTTGAACAATTCGAATATAATCTTGCCTTGATATACTTTAAAATACTTATTTAAGAAAAATATTAGGCATTATCTCAATTGCCCAATTGCGCAATGGAAGATTGCTTTGAGGTCAGCGCTTTAAGTTGCAGCAATGATTCGTGCTTTGTGTAGCATGTTTCGTGCTTCATTACTAAGCACTGATTCGTGCTTCAATTTCGAAAGCACTGATTCGTGCTTCAATTTCGGAAGCACTGATTCGGGTTTGTGGCCTTTCGGTCAAAACCGAATGGATTCATAAGTGCTGATCTGTTCGCACCTACGAGATGTGCTAACGTGTAGCACATGTTTATTCTTTATAAGAATAAAAGGATAACCAAATTAATTGTGTATTAATGCGGATATGAACGATCGATGTGGTGATCGTGAAACACCTATTGGTGATTTCGGCGCAAGCGTTGGTATTGTACTCGAGAGTACGGTACGGTATTCACCTCAGTCGAACGTTGTTGCCGAACATAAATATCAAGACGTTGATAAGTTCGGGTCTACCTCAAAGGATGTGGGGTGAGACAATACTTTGGACAAGTAAGTACCTTTTAAAAGGTTACCCGCATGAAATTCTTACGAATTGTGGGTACGTAGGAAGATTTCCTACTAATGCTTGAAATGTGGGGGTGTCTTGCCAAAGGCGTTTATTGGCTCTTAGTACACGAGTCCTATAGTTTGGATGTACATAAGAACACAATAAATTGAATCAAGAAATTCATCGTTCTTTAGAAGATGCATTTCTGTGAAGGTTCAATACAAGGACCGAGCATGTTGAAATGAACTTTCGACGTAGCTATGATTGTAGGGTATGAAAGAGAACCCGAGCTCAAAGCTAGACGTAGCAAGAGAGCTAGGATTGAAAAATCCTTTGGTCCATATTTTCTGACGTACATGTTAGAATGTGATGAGCACAGTCAAACTTGTTTACTAGAAAATAAATTGAATTTTCTGACAAGGTTGTTAGAAAATGAGCCTCGAACGTAGGTAGAAGTGCTGACTTCTACAAGTGGACCAACCTGAGAGAGGCTACCGAGAGTGAAGTAGATTCTATCTTAGAGAATCATTCTTTGATCTGGTTGATCTTCTTTCAGGTTGTAAAACCTTTGGATCCTAAATGGATCACTAGTCGGAAGATAAAACTGGTTGGTTGCATTGAAGTAAAATGGCCAGGCATGTAATTGTATATTACATACAACGCGAGTGCCACAGTTACTTCGATATATATTCTCTTGTGATGAGAATTGAATCCATTAGAATGATACTTGCCAAAGCCGTCTAACGAGACTTGGAAGTTCATCGAAATGGATGTATCGCTTTCTTAATAGACATGGAACAATCTGAGGGTTTTGTGGTTCCGCGCTATGGAAAGAAAGCCTGTAATTGATGAGATCATTGTATGGTTCGAAACAATTGCCTTAGTATTTGGCATGTGATGTTTTGATCATGCAATGATGACCAACGAGTTTAGTATAAATAAAAATGACAAATGGGTCTACGTATTGCGTACGATAGACGGTGATATCACTGTTTGTTTATACACGATAAACTCAACGTGGGTAGTAACGATCAAATGATCAATTCTACCATGATCATGTTAAATTTGAGATTTGACATGAGAGGTGTGAGTATTGGCAAGTTTAATCTTCGAGATTAAAATCGATGAGAAGACCGTATGGTTTCGTGGTTAGCCAATCTCACCGAGTTGATTGAATCCTTGCAAGGATGATAATCAAGTGGCTTGGATACCGTTAGATACTAACGTACAACTAGCATATAATCACGAAAATTGTATTTCTCACGGAGATTACATTCAGATTATTGGTAGTTTAATTGTATCAAATGGGTTGTACTAAGCTGGATATTGCCTTTGCGGTTAACGAACTCGGTAGACATCCGAGTAACCCTAGTGTTACGCACTAGAAGGCAATAGTGAGAGTTATGAGATACTTAAGGTATGCTCGTGACTTTGGACTGCACAACGTGGGATATCTAGCCGTACTTAGAAAGTATAGCACAGATATCAAAGGACGCTAAGTCCATTAAAGGCTACGTCTTTATGTAGGCCAATGCAGTTGGTTAGATGGAAATTCTCGAAATGATTTGTGATAGCTAAGATCCGACGGGATCTAAGCTGAAAGCCTTACACTCGTGTCGCGAGCGAGTAGGCCGAATGGCTATGCCATTTTTCGGGAATGTTCCCAGAGGTAAACTCGTACCTCCAATTTGTGTGCGTTGCAAGAGTCAAGCCAAAATTTGTTAAGTACAGAGCTAGATGTGGAATGGTAAGTCTAGACTTATAAGTCGTTGACATAATACCATTAAACAATTTCTCACAATAGGGGTTATCTCTATTGACTACGTGATGTCAAAAGATAACGTAGCGGCCGCTAACTCGCTAACCCGAGGGTAAGCAAATGGTTGTTGAGAAATTGGAACGAGGAATGGGTCTAAAGCCCTTGGACTAAAAGTTCTATAGTGGATACCCAACCTAGCTAGCACCTAGGTTCAATGGGACAACTAAATTATGGAATGAAGTGTGTCACTGTGGGGGGTCTCGGACTCCTCACCACTCCTCGTTAGAACAATGACTCCCAATGATTCGAATGTCGGTTGACATGTGTGAGTATGCGGGATACTCGGAAAAGAATCACCTATGTGAGAGAGAAGTGAGGGTCGCTTCAAAGGAGAATTGATGGGCACAATTCTTCACAAACTCTTGCAGAACCAGGACGGTGACCCACGACCAAAATGAGCACACTCATGAGAACAGAGCATGGTTGGGAGGTTCCTGTGTGAGATATGTTATCGTCTACACAAACGGCAGTCGATTCAAAGGCATCGCGTTCTATCGTACAGCCAGTAGAGTAAACATATCTTCACAAGGGAAGGTTCAAAGGGTATAGTGATCCCTACCTATCCTATGCAGGGATCGACCATTAAACACAGTTGTTTCCGATTTCAAAATACCTTGAAAATCAATTTTTCATTCATGTGGGGGATTGTTGGAAAAATAGCATTAAAATGGCATAAAATGACATGTTAAGTGGCTATTTTGTGGTACAATTATCGGTGGGCTCCACTTCCGACTTGGGTCGGGTCAAAGTGGATTCGGATTCTTCGTAGTGAGATGAAGAGATTGATATATTGTACACTCAAAACAGATAATGGGTGAATGAGATATTGATTCTCAAAGTAGACCCATTGAGTTGGAAAAATGAAGGGAAAAAGTGAGCTTTTGTCCCACATTGGTTTGGAAAGAGGATTTCACCCCTCCTTTTATACAAGGGCTCTTTTGGAGCTTGTAGAATTGTATAGCATAGAGGCTTTCTCGCGCGCGCGTGCGGGGGGGGGGGGGGGGGGGTACAAATCAAATTCCACTAGAAACGAGATCGAAAAGGTTTGATTAAAGCCCGAGCTCGTGTGCGCCGGCACCTGGGGGCACGAATTGTTAGTGTTTTTAATTGTTCAAAAAACCCCATCTTATAATTGGCAATATTATTATGGCATACTAAGATAGGTTTAGCGTGTGTCCGTCCAGTTGTTCAAAAAACCCCCATCTTATAATTGGCAATATTATTATGGCATACTAAGATAGGTTTAGCGTGTGTCCGTCCAGCTCTAACGACTGATTAATCAGAAGCAACAACAGAAGGACTGACACTGAAGATCTGATTTAGGAAGCTGATTTCTATAAGGCTGTACGCGGTATGAGCAGACAAGTTTGGAAAGAAGATCAGCGTATATTTTTCTGGAAAGGTATGGACCTAATCTTCAAAGATTACATTCCTCAATTATAGTCCTACCTTCTACAATCAAAGATATCTATGGAGAGTGTTTATTGATGGAACTATAAGTACTCTTATTCGACGAGAATTAGGGTTACGCCTCAAGCAAGAAGAAACACTCCACATCTGCTATATGAGACTAGATCTTTGATTATCATGCACCTTCTCAATACAACATGTTCATGGTGATTAAGATGATGAACTTGAGAAGAATCACTGCTACTTAAACGAAAGGACACTGTGATCACACTGTTGTGGGAACAACCGTATAGAGCGTCATTGAAGTGGACTGCATCAGTGTGGGCTCTCCAAGTGAAGGGATTTCATTTGACTTTTGTATGCATGGCTCTCCATCTTCAACAATCCACTAAACCTATGTAGACTGGGTATGTACCTTGTGTGGGGCACTTGGGTAAGATTATTGTATATCTACTTTTGTACATTGGATTATGATTTAGTGGATTGGATGCCTATGTGATCGTTCCCCAGACGTAGATACACACTGTATCGAACTGGGTAAACATTTTGTGTCTTTGGCTTTGTGCTGTTATCTTCTCTTTAATCTTCTCTATGATTTATTATTACTGACTGACTTCATCGCTGAATCAGTCAGTACATTTCGTCAGTTGATTAATCCAGTTAATCTGTTTAAAAAGAGGGAATACAAAATTACACGAATGTCGTCCGGAAATTGGCTGGCCTTGCGGGCTAAGTTATGTCAATTTCTGTACAGTTTTCCAACACTGAATGGCCACACCACGAGAGTTCGAACTCTCGTGTGCATTACACGAGAATTGAACTCTCGTGTGGTTGCTGCTGAGCAGCACGAGAGTTTGACTCTCGTGTTGTGAGCACACACGAGAGTTCAGTCTCGTGTGCACTGAAGCACGGACTTTTGTGCATCCCGAAAGTGGCTGCCTTGGACGAAAGTAACCGAGCTGAAACAGCGCGAACCATTCGTTGGTTCTGGACTGTTATAAAATTAATCTTGTATTAATTCCAGTTTTTAAATTTTAAGTAACCGAGCTGAAACAGCGTGAACCATTCGTTGGTTCTGGACTGTTACAGAATTAATCTTGTATTAATTCCAATTTTGAATTTTTGAGTTAAAACTCAATAATGGTGGTTGTTTCAGGTGTTACAAATCGTGGTTTAAATGCCAAACTAAATGCTATTGATTCTTCACCTCCTATATAAGAAGGAGTGTAGCAACAGTGTTTCAACACAGATTGAGAACAACACACACAACACTGAAATTCTGTTTTCACAGCTCCAAAATCTCTGCTCCTACTCCATTCTTGTAGCTGTGTTTTGCCCGTGCTCTTGTTCGCCGGGTTCGTTCGTTTGGGTGCTCAAACGTCGAACCGTTGTACGTTTTATCCTGGGAAACCTAGGCCACAACGCTCCTAGCACTCTTGGGAGGTGGCAAATAAGGTTTTAAGGAAAGAGAGGCACCTCGCCTAACTCATACTCTCTTATTTCTCCCTTCTCCTTCTTTCTTGTTTGGATTATGCTTTTAAGCAAAAATCCGTTCTCCATATTTGTTATCACCGTTGGATTGGACTTATAATATGAGGATTAATAGTTCTAATTTTTTGGTTAATATATATTGGTATATCTTTTTAACAGATATATATGTATATATATAATCGTTGGTTCCATTATATATATATATATATATATATATATATATATATATATATATATATATATCGGATAAATATCGAATAATATTTTATATACTTGTGTGTGCATATATAAATATTATTTTGGGATATTAAATCGATTATTGGTTCATTATCACCAACATTTGATAAGTTGATATGTGTAAAAAGACAAAAAAAGGACATCTTTATAAAATTTAAATTAGTTTGTTTACGTATTAAAATTTAACATTTTGTCTTTAAAAGCAATTCATATTTTGAAATGAAACTATTAGCATAATCATGATCTAGCATCATATAATGAAGTAGCAATATTGTTGCGAATCTCCTTCATATAATAATAATAATAATAATAATAATAATAATAATAATAATAATAATAATAATAATAATAATAATAATAATAATAATAATAATAATATTTGCGGTGAAAGTTGCGGATAAAGGAGAAGAGAAAAGTGTTTTAATTAGGAAGGGTAAATAATGTTATTTCTTTAAAATAATAAGAACAAGTACGGAAAAAAAGTTAGGAAGCTACTAGCTTATTTTGAAACCTACCTAAGGTAGAGTTTCAAAATAAGCTCTTATTTTAAGCTACGAGCTTATTTTGGGAAGATTACCAAACAGAGCTTATAGCTTATTATTAGTAGCTTAAAATAAGTTATAAGCTCCTAAATAAGCTCTGCCAAATAGAGCCATAATAGAAAAAAAAAAAAAAAAGTCACTACCATTTATATGTCTGCAGTAGTTAACATATTATGTATCTACCGTTAACAGATTATGTGCATGTAAATAAATTGAAAGCACATAATATGTTAACTACCTGCATAACATTAGGGGTTGTGTTAGGGTTGTATTATCTATCTTGATGCTATATTTTTTATGATTGCATAAAGGGGATTTTTGCATAACCTAGGTTTATTGAGTTTATGAAGGATTTGCGCTTGTATTTTGTTAATGTTTGGTGTACACATTTATTAGCACGATTTTGGAGAATCCTCGGCTACAACGAGAGTTGGGTCAAGGATTTGAGTCACTCCTTGCATAAACTCAATTTCTTTATATGAAAAATAGGAAAAATTGAGGGCTTTTAATGCTTTGTTTTCTTTATGGAGTTGAAATTAATGCGTCATGAGAGTGAATCAATTTATTGTTCTAATCTTTGTTTATTGATCACAACAGTGACTTATAGACTAGGATTCTTTCGTGAATTATATTTCTTCAATTTCTTGGTTGTGTGCTTTTCCTCAATTCTTAGATTGTGTTATACATCTATAAGATAATGCTCCCAAGCTTAAATTCGGCATATTCCCTATATTATTTATCTCTTGTACGTTAATATGTGTTTGTGTTATCTTATTTTGTTATTGTTGCCTTCAACTTGTTATAGATAGTATAGATTCTTGTTGATTTCTTAGTGCTAGTGTCTAATTGCTTGTATTGCATATTATGTGCCATAATTCTCAATCTCAAGAAAACAACAAAACACATGCGCTCAACGTAGCTACATCAGAATGACATTCAATTTATTTTTTATGTGGCATTTTTGGGAATATGTTCATATTTATTAAAACTATACCTTAGTTAACCTATTAATTTGAGACACTTGACAAGATTACTAATAATGCCCTTATAAGGTTGGAAGTTTGACAAATAAGAGTCAAACTTTGCTTTATTTTAAAGAGAAAAGGGTCAAATAAGTACTCGAACTTTACCTAAGAAGTCAACTAAACCCCTAAACTTTTTAAAGTAATAATAAAACCCATAAACATTGTATTTTGGTGCAATAAAGTCTAAAATCGGTTAGTGACATGCTGTTACATGTCACTAGAGTTTCGGCCAACATTCTAACCAACTCCAACGATATTTCCAACAAAGTTTAAAAAATCTAAGGGTCTAATGTTTGTTTTTAAAGCACCCGTTGAGTTAATGATGCTCCTATATACAAGCTTAAACTATCTATCTATACTAAATTGTTGTTTCATATTATTCAAGACTCCTTGGTACGAGTCAAAACCGCATCATATTCTTCAAGGCTCCATAGCGTGAGTCAAAACTGTCTCATATCTTTCAAGGCTCCTTGGCACAAGTCAAAACTGCTTCATTTCTCCAAGGCTCCATGACACGAGTCAAAACTACTACATATCACTTCAATCTCCTTAGTATGAGGATAAACTACATCATATCACTTCAATCTCCATAGTAAGAGGATAAACTGCTTCACATCACTTCAATCTCGTTAGTACGAGGATAAACTATTTCATATCATTTCAGCCTCCTTAGTACAAGGATAAACTGCTTCATATGGTGTCGAGACTTCCTTGCATTACATACTTTCAAGTAGCGTGTCCAAGCAAGTCTCAATGGGACAATTTGTAGACATAGAAATTTTGCCATAATTAAGCTGGCTAATAATATTGAATCGCATTTAAATTAAGTTATTTAAGTTTGTGCATCAATTAGTTAAATTAATTTTGGTTATGTTATTTGCCAAGTTAATTTAATTATTTGATAACGATTTAGTCAAACTAAATATTATTTAAGATATTATAGTTTTATTATATTTGAATTTAATAATTATTATTAAATTCAAATGTGGTGATCCGATCTTAAACCTATACATGATTATGGCACGGCTAATAAGTTTGACTAGTGTTTATAAATTTGGCAAATTATGCCATGAACAAGAGTTCACCTTGCAATGTGAATCCTGATTCAAAATGATATTCAACTTATGTACCTGCATTTAACATATTTTGTACCTTCAATTAATAGATCATATACCAATAAATAAATTGAAGACACACAATTTATTAATTGCAAGTATGTAATAAGTTATTACTAGTATGTACATAATTTATTAATTAAAGGTACATAATATGTTTGATGGGATATGGGCTCGAGTATGAAAGGTTAATATTGGTAGGCGGGACAATGAGGAAGAAAGATAAGGAAGCTAGGCAGAATATGACGACGAAGTAGTTAGGACAGAAGAGAGAGCCAAAGGAGTGAATATAGGAACCAGAACACTTGAAGTAGGGGCGGCATAACCTTCGAGGAGTTGGCCAAGCCATGTTAAGGAACCGGATGGGTATATGAAGCACTCAGACTAAGGAGCCAAATGAGAGCGACATGTGGTTTACCTGGTGAATTTGAGTGACTCGGTTAGTCAGTTCAAGAAGCTAATTTAAGCAGACAAAGAGATCGGCAGGAACCAGATATAGGAAGGATGGAGATCCCAGATGAATAGAGTAGCGGAAGGTTAAAGGATCCAACCCGCCGAGGGGAAAGAAGGGTGAGTCACTTAGCCGGTCAGAAAAGCAGTGCGAGTGCGTTAACCAGTCTCCCCGGGCTCAAGTAGGTCTCGCTGAGTAATGGAAGGAGTCGGCTGGATGGGTCTGAGTGAAGAATGATCTAGGAGCCCAGCGAGAGGGTAATAATGGTGCGATTAATGTGAAGCTAATGGCAATGATGAAATCGTTGTTGAGAGAGATAATCCGTCATGAAGGAGATGGGGAGCCGGAGTTATATCTCATGATTAGAGGCATTTATGGCATTTAAAACCTTAATTATTTTATTTATTCTTCCAAAAAGGCTGAACCCCAACCCTAAGGGCCCCCACACTCCGACCCGACAGAGCATTTGGAAGGATGTAAATCATGGTAACTCAACTGAACATGATATAATGAGTGGCTGATTGTAACAAGTCACCTTAACTTGTGTAAAAAGCCAGGCATGGTAAAATGGGTTGAGTAACTACATACACGCGTAAGTTTGAGAGCTATATCCTCATTTTAGGCAACTTTACACCTTATTTCTAGTAGTGTTAGCTTGTTGGTAGATTGCTCCGGTAGTCTCGAAATCAACAATGTTATATATATATTAGTATTTTTTATGCGCGATACGCAAAAAATAGGTGCCCAATATTAATACTTTATATTAAAAATTTTAATTTATTTAGAGTTTAGATATTTAAATTATTTTAAATAATAATAATAATAATGTAAATCATTTTTATAAATTTGATATTTATATTTATGTAATAATTAACATATAACTCAAATATTTAAAGTGTATATATATTATTATTAATGAAGAATATAAGAAAATATATGGTGGATGCATGTGCATGGTAACAATAGTGGAAAATATAACGGAAGTTATAACGGTAGGGGTATGTTTGTCCAAAATATTTTAATGTACAACCTTTATAGCATAATGTACAAAAAAAAAAACATAACGGAAAAAACGGACATAAATCAGTGGTATAACTTTCATTCACACTTATTATGTTTTTAGAATTTTAGAATATATATATATATATATATATATATATATATATATATATATATATATATATATATATATAACCATGATTCACGAGGTGCACCAGGTCCATGGTAGAACTATTGAATGAATTTTCGAGTTAATTCCCAAAATATCCTCCAACTATGGTCTTTTCTCAAATTGGTTCCTTGACTTTTCATTGCACCCAAAGTGGTCCTCCAATTATTGAATTTTAAGTCAAAATGGTCATCCGTTAGCTTTGGTATTAAGCCAAATGAAGGGCAAAAGGGACAATTATATTATTTGTTGTTTAGACCTAGCTTTGACCAGCCCATTAAAAAAAAAAAAAAAAAAAAACTTGACCAGCCACTACTTTTACAATGCAGTACTACAAAAAAAAGTTGACCAACCGATTTCTTCCCCGTGAAACAATTACCCCAAATTCCAAAATTAAACAATAACCCTATTTTCCCCTTCTTCCTAGCGAAACGATTCCGCCAAATTGTAATTGGTATGAAAAAAAATTTAATAAACAGGGCGGTTTTTAAAAGGGGAAAATATGTTTATTGTTTCATGTCGGTCGCAATTTGGCAGAATCGTTTCGTTGGGAAAAAGGAAAAAATAGGTTTATTGTTTAATTTGGGGATTTGAGATAATTGTTTTGCAGGGAAGAAATTGGTTGGCCAAGTTTTTTTTGTTTTTTTTTTTTTTTTTGTTTTTGTTTTTAGTACTGCATTGAAATTAGTGGCTGGTTAATTTTTTTTTTTTTTTGTTTTTATAAATTGTTCATTTTGTCCTATATTTTAATACTCATTTAATACAAAAGTTAATAAAGAACTATTTTAACTTAAAATTTAATAATCAGGAGATCACTTTAGGTGTTATTAAAAGTTAATGAATTAATTTGAGAGGGAGGACGATTTTGAATATTAATTTCCGAGAAGTCCATTAATCCTTAATTACAACGCGTGAGGGCTGGTCAGTGGTCACTCGTTTCGGTCATTTTTGGTCCGAGTCAAACGTCCAATAGTTTATAGTGTCACATTGAATTTGGAATTGAAAACGGCGTCAAATAACTGTCCTATATATACATATATGCAATACTTCTTCCCGATCATATTATATCCAGTAAATGTTAGGCGAGATGCAAGCAGTTGGCCGCCACCCGCACAGCCACCCTTCAACCACCGGTCTCCGCCGCAGCAACCATCTTTCCGCCACCGCGAAAGTATGTCCTGTGATCCGTGCCTACCAAGATGCGACTTTCGAAACTCACAAGAAGAAGTGGGGCTCAAACAGGGCAACGAAATTAGCCGAATCCTTGTCTAACTTCATCAATCTTCAAATCGAGACGGCTAGTCTTGCCAAGCGGAACAATATCGTGGGCATCGATGACAAGGCAGACATTCCTTTAATGTCCCCCAAGGAAAATATATCGGAGAATTGGCGCGACCTCCATGGCTGCCGCGAATGGGAAGGCCTTCTCGATCCGCTCCACCCGTGGCTCCGGCGAGAGATCGTCAAGTACGGGGAGTTCGCGCAGGCGACGTACGACGCGCTCGATTTCGACTACTACTCGGAGTATTGCGGGAGTTGCAGGTACAATCCCCAAAAGCTGTTTGATAAATTGTCGCTGAGAAGAAGCGGCTACAAAGTCATAAAGTACGTGTACGCAATGTCGCAGATCGACATGCCGGAGTGGCTGGAGACGTCGCGTTTGGTGAACCGATGGAGCAAAGACTCGAACTGGATCGGGTTCATAGCCGTGAGCGACGACGAAGAAACGCGGCGGATTGGGCGGAGGGACATCGTGGTGGCGTGGCGAGGCACAGTGACGCCGACGGAGTGGTACGAGAACACCCAGAACAAGTTGCAGCCAGTCGGGCAGGGGGAAGCCAAAGTAGAACAGGGATTCCTAAGCATTTACACCTCCAAGTGCGAGTCAACCAGGTACAACTAGGGGTGTAAATGATCAAATATCTTGCTATTTTATTCAAATTTAACTACAAAAAATTTCACTTTTCACGCTTTAATTATTATACATAATTTTATTTTTGATTATTAAAATTTTCTAATTAAGTATATAACTATGTAATTTGTATCACATTTGGTAATACTAATCAATTTTTTAATCAACTATTACCCAATTATGAAAGAAGCATTGCATTTGCTTCTTCTAATTAAGGGGGAAATTGAATAGCAGAACCAAATATGATATAAATTATATAGTTATATACTTCATTAGAAAATTTTAATAGTCAAATACAAAATGTGATTCAAGTTGAAGATTATTCCTATTCTAATGGGTTAAATTGAATCTCAAATTTTATTCATATTTGATTTTAATAGAATATTTGAATTTGACATGCTTAATTTAAATTTTTAAAGTATGAATCGAATTTAAAGTAGAAAACTACTAAATACACTTTCACTTCTTACTCTTAACACTCACTCTCTCACAAATATTCTTGATGTAACATTTTTTAAGAACTACATAATAGGAGTAAAATTTGATAGTACATCTAGTATAATTCTTTAAAGTATTTTGATTTATTTACACCCATAGGTACAACAAATCCAGCGCCTCGGAACAGGTGATGCGGGAGCTCCGAAACCTGGTGGACTTGTACAACCAAAGAGGCGAAGAAACCAGCCTGACAATCACCGGCCACAGCCTCGGCGGCGCACTGGCCGTGCTCAACGCCTACGAATCCGCCGCCAACTTCCCCGGCCTCCCCATCTCCGTCATATCCTTCGCCTCACCCCGAGTCGGCAACATCGCATTCCGCGACGAGCTCTACCAAATGGGAGTCAAAACGCTACGCGTGACGGTGAAACAAGATCTGGTCCCAAGAATGCCCGGAATAGTCTTCAACGAAAGCCTGCAAAAGTTCGACGATTTCACGGGGACACTAGAGTGGGTTTACACGCACGTGGGAGCCGAACTGAAGCTCGACGTCCGATCGTCGCCGTATCTGAAACGAGGGTTCAATTTCATCGGAATCCATATGCTGGAAACGTATCTTCATCTTGTTGATGGGTTCATAAGCACGAGTTCGACGTTTAGATCGGAGGCGAAAAGGGATGTGGCGTTGGTGAACAAGGATTGTGACATGCTGGTAGATGAGCTAAGAATACCGCCGAATTGGTACCAGTTGGCGAACAAGGGCATGGAGCGTAATTCCCATGGTAGGTGGGTAAGGCCCAAAAGGGACCCAGAAGACATACCTTCACCGACCATGTAATGTAACCATTATCAACTTTGTATATTTTTAGCTTTTACTTTTGTGTTGGTCAAGCAATATAAATTAGTTGGGAGTTGGGACACGGCATTCACAAAAACGTGAACAATGATGGAACGAAGAAAAGCACTTGTTATACCTAGGACTTAGGTCCACCTTGCAAGGTGGACCTTGGTCCTAAATTGTGTATGTATTTATAGTATTGGAATTATGCATGTTGGTTTTTGGGTTTTCGGGCCCAGGGAGGTCCAACGCAACCTTAGTTGGTGGATGCACCTTTCACAAACGATTGTAAAACAAATGTAAAGTATTTGCAATAGTTTTAAGTGTCTCCTTCTTCTCCGGGTATCAACTTGTCTCGTTTACAAAGGTGGAGGAGCCTTTATATAGCAGGCTCCCCTCCCATCGACTTGAAGGCCTTAATGGTCGACTTCAAGGTTAATTACAGCTATTGAGCCGTTGGGTGCCGTTACCGGGACGGCCAACGGCTCTTACAGATTTGTAACAGTCTGACCGAGTCCTGTCTTTAATACCTTCAACGGTTCCTGGCTGGGTCCTTTTAAATGAAGCTCTTCAAGGCTCTCTTAACGGCTCTTGAACCGAGTCTCTTATGCTTGGGCCTGGGCCGATTCCTGGGCTCGGCCCAAGCACTCGCCGGGCCTCTTTCGACGCTGGCCCATGTCTTTTACCTTGGATCCCTTTCTTGGGCCAATCCTTCTTGGGCCGGGGTCCTCACCCCATCAACTAGTCCCTCACTTTTCCATACCCGGTCCACTAATCCGGGTTTGAGAAAGTAGTAACCGGTTGCCTTCTTAATCACCGGATCCCTGCCTTGAATAGCTCTTGTAACGTCCTGATTCCTTGCCATTTTCCCGGATTCAACGGAACCGTTTGGATTTTCCTAGCTCCGCATAGCTCCTATAAATGGCCTCTTATTCTCTTCCTTTCGTCTCACTGATCAGCTATGGGTCGCTCGCCTCTGAAGTGGAAGCGGATCGACTTCGGGTCTCCCCGACGCCCACTACCTTTCCAAGCGGACCCCGCCTGAGAGGGAAAATAAGAAGAAGGCCCCTCGACCGATTCCTCAGAGGTCTCCTGCTGGCGCTACCTCCTCGGCTCCTCGGCCGCCGACTCCACCTCGACGCGAGACCGTTCCATCTTCGCTCAATCCGCCGTCTCCAACTACTGCTAGGGTGACTTCCCAGGATGGGTCCTTCGTGGAGGTGGCAGTCCCCGAGCAGTTGATTTTTCGCATGACTTTCTCCATCCCTCTGGATGACCTGGACGGGCCGGTTACGAGCCTAATGGATGACGAGGACTATGTTCGCTATCTGGAGACGTATCCAGATGACGAGGAACTGGTAGTGCCTCCACTCATGCCGGCCTTCTGGGATTCGTTCTGCCCATCTCCCACTGGACCATCGGGGGAGATGTTCTTTGGAAACGACTCCTCTTCACCAGGCGAGTGATCACCTCGGTCAGGGTCGGCTTCGTATTTCCGAGGGGCTTACTTAGGAGCATCTTAATTATTTCTGTTGTAATAAGCTCCCAACTCATTGTACCCCTCCTTTTTTAATAAAATGGTATTTTTCTGCGTTGTCCTACATTCCATGCTTGTCGCGTATCTTCCCGGCCGACTGTTCGAGGAGTCGGCCATATCGTCAGGCCTTTTTCAGTCTGTCGTCTGCAAGATTCCCCATATCTTGGGTGAATCTAATCTTTTCAGCCTAGCGTGCGAACCTCGCTCTTCCCAAGCGGATTTGATGGAACTAACCTCTGACAGAGATTCGCACCACCCATCTAATCCGGCTCGGTTATGTCAGTTGTGATTTCCTCCGTGATTTCCGCCTGGGTATTCGCTTCCTTAGGGCTATATAAGGACCCTTCATGACCGCGTAAATCACATTACTCTCATTTCCAAAAGCGCGAGACCATGAGTTACAGAGACGGTGATCGCCGCTTGTCCATCCGCAACCAGGAGCATGCACGACTGGAGAAGTTAAAGCAGAAAAGACTGGCTAATGGAGGGCGTTTGGTGGGCGACTCAACTTCAGACCCGATCGTGGTGCCTCCAGACATGCTGGACTTGATGCTTGTGGAGCCGGTCAGTGTGGAGATGGAACCGGTGGTGGATGACCCGGATCTAGAGGAGGAAGAAGTGTGGGAGGTTCTTCCGCTCTTTGGTGTGGCCATGTCTCCGAGCGCCCTAGAGAGGCCCCTGCAAATGATCGATGACGGGAAGCCGGCTGTGTACATGGACGAGGCGCCGGAGCCTGAGCCGAGTCCTCTGCCTTTCCGCCCCCAGTACTTTTTGGAGGGTCCTCCGCCTGCTCGCCCGTCAGAGGAGAAGGAAGCCAAGCCCTGATCTGCTTTTCCCTTGTAACCTGCATTCGGCCGAATCCTAGGCCTTGTACTTTCCCATGTTTATTGAATAAACTGTTTGTTTTCTCGTTTCGCCTCGCTCTTATGTATTCCTTGATCGATTTCAGGTTCTTCCCCAACGGGGCCTTTCTTGTCAAGGAGTCGCCAAATCTGGCTGTCCGACTCCGAGACTAGAATCTTTTCACGAGCCTTGCCCGTGCTAACTGATGGACCGGATTTTTCTGGAAGCTTCCGAGCCGGACCCGGTGGGTCCAGAGGCCGTGGCCTACAATGGGCTTCTGGCCTAGCAGGCCGGGTCAACGCCACCCGGCTCTAGCCTAGGGTAGACGCGTCGTTTGCAGGCTAACCCTAGGCCTGAACCGTCACCCCGGTTTCCTAGGCATTAAATGCGGCGTCCTTTCACCTCTTGTCACCCTTCCCTTCTCCAATGGGAGGGTGACACGTGGCTACCCTTTGGTATTCCCCCCCCCCCTCCTTTTTAAATAGCCATCTTCTTCCCTCTTCTCCTCACTTTCTTCCAACTCTCCACACCCAGCGCAAAGCTCCTCCAGTTCTCCTTGCATTATTCCAGTCAGTACTCAGGTTGGTAAATGTCTTCCTCCCTGACTCTTCTTCTTCTCTCCGTCGCTCGGCGGAGAACCCCGCGATGACTTCTTCGTCTTCCTCATCTTCTTCCAGTCCCCGTCGCATGGAAATCCCGGCGGGCTTTCCATCGGCGTCTTCTTCTCAACCGACCCCCTCTTCTTCGGGGGCGGTTACTCCTATGAGCCCAGCCCCTCTCACGATGGTGGCAGCTCTGCTTGACGGTGCCGGACGGCCGCGAGGCAAGTTTGATTCCATCCTCTGGCCGGCGGGGTTCCCGTCGCAAATATCAGCGGCGGACCTAGAAATGGCCCGCTACCTTCTTGGGCCTTCTGCCCTCGTCTTTGCCCAAGAAAGCCGGCATATCTATGACCCGCCGGAGGGCTGCGTGGGTATTCACCTGCACTCGGTTGCTTTTGGCTTCCGAGTGCCTCCGTGTCCGTTTCTCTCCCTTTTCTTCCGTCATTATAACCTCGTTCCGGGTCAGTTGGTGCCCAACTCTCACCGTCTTCTCACCTGCTTCATCAACCTCTGCCACTGGTGGCTTTGTGAGCCGGATCTAGACCTTTTCCGGTATTTGTTCACCGTGAATAAGGTCGGCTCACACTCGCCGGGCTTTGTCCAAGTTGCCGCCCGTCCTGGGTGACAACTCTTCGAGAGTCTTTCCGACTCCATTAAGGACTGGAAGCCCTATTATTTAATCGTTCGTCTCTCTTTCTCTTCTTTTGCTTTTCTGACCCTGTGGTCGGCTGCTCTGTTCAAGCCCTGCTCTCGGTGCGCCGTCTTCACCCAATATGCGATCCAGGGTGGCGAGTTCTTGAAGAGCTTGGGGCCGTACTCCGTTAAGTACTGGTCTCGGGTCCGAGCCATAGCAAAATGAGGCTTGCTGCCAGACGGCGCAGCCACCTTAGGTAGTTCTTCCCATGTCCTTCTCATCTCTTTCTTTCTCTGTCCGACTGCTAATACTAACCTCTCCCTTCACAGGTCCTTACGACTCCGACTCTACCAGCTCAGAACGAAGCCGAGACTCCCACTCCAGAGATGGCTGACAGAGCTGAAAAGATGAGGCGCCGGCTGTCTCAACGCGCCTCGGGCGCCGCTGCTACCTCTTCATCTTTTCCTTCCCCGGCCTCAAGGTCGACTCCTCCACCACCATGTACCGTGGTGGACATGACGTCGTAGCCCGTCGTCTCGCCTTCCCGACTGCCGCCTCCTCCTCCGTCTGAGAGTCCGAGCTCTAAGCGGCCAGTCGAGCAATCGGATGCGCCGGCTCCAAAGAGGATGCGGTTAGGCATCGAGCTAGATGAGGATTGTAACACCCCGTGTTACGGCCCCTAAAACCATTTAATTAATTAATCAATAGCCCAAGAGAAAGAATAAATCATAATGATTAATTAGAGAAAAAGGCCCACCATAGTCCATGGGCCCTCATATATAAACCCAACCCCTAAACCCAATCCTTAGTTCCAAAAGGAATAGAATTAGCGAGCCTATAATATTAGTTCCTAATTAGGAATCCTAAATATATAAATAGGGGACTTAGGAGGCACCTAGAACTTCCCACAAAAATAACGCCCCACCACCCCAAAAGAGCTCCAAGAATCCCCTTAGGAGAAATCAAGAAAGCAAGGAAGCTTAAAGAAAGATCCTTCATAGCCAAGGAATTAATTAAGGCTAAGAGGTAACCCATGTCTCAACAAAACCTATTTTCATAGCTATGATTTCCCCCGTAGGATTCCCCATATTATTGTGTATTGATGATTTGTGATATTATTATTGATGATTGATGGGATTATTCCATGGGTGATCTTGATATCGGGAGATTCTTGATAATTATGGTGTTCTTGATAATTATATGGAGTTCTTGATGATTATGTGTCATTCTTGATAATTGTGTGATGCTCTTGAGGTTTATGTGTTATTCTTACCGAATCTTGCAATTAGAAGACGAACCATATTCTTGTTGATATAAAAGTGATTAGAACCCTAGGTTGTATCGTATGATCTTATTCTTGGATTATCGGGTGGGGAAATCGCATGTTTGGGTGTTGATTATATTTAGAAAAGCATGATAGGTTATGTGCCGTTCGTTTCTCATAATTGATCCGTTAATTGTCTACGTGTTGTCGTTAATTGCGTTGTAAAGTGTCTAAGCATGGTTTCGGGTTCCACAACGGTTCCCGGGGCGCAATTGATGAAAAAGAGTCAGTGGGGGGTAGGGGACCCGCCACCTACCCGGTGCCGTGAATCACCGCCTGGCAGCGGGTGGCCGACGGGCGGGCAGCTGCCCGCCGGCGACCCGCTGCCCAAATCAGTAAAACCGGCGGGTGGCCCCCCCCACCCACTGGCTACCCGCTGGAAATTCCCCCACCTTGGGATCCCGGCTTCCCCGTTTGATGTTCCCCGTTCCCCGTGGTGTCCCAACGGACTCCGTTTATCGTGCCTATGTCTAGTTTGATGTTTTGGGTACCGTTCGTAGGTTTATGAGTCTATTATATTGCATGCTAGTTGAATTGGTATCCCGTTGACCTAGGAGGAAGAAGTATGAACCCCTTAGGACTATTCTTAGTAAGTGTTGGATCACGCATAGGTTTTGTTATACGTTTTCTCCCCCTTCCTAATGTGTAATGTGGGTTGCATGTGCTTGCTATGTGTTATGTGTGTGTTACCCCAATTCGGTTGCGATCGGATTGGTTATCCTGAGCTGCGGTTCAGAAGCTGGCTGCGGTCAGATTGATACTCTTGGGCTGCGGTCCACCGTTTGGTTGCGATCAAACGTTTCTATACGAGCTGCGGTTCGTCCTTCTTCCTGGCTGCGGTCAGATGACATTCTCTTGGGCTGCGGTCCACTGTTTGGTTGCGATCAAACACTATGATGAGCTGCGGTTCATCGGTCGGTTGCGATCGACCCCTCCGTGTTGCGATACGGGGCAGGGTACTGCGGGGCCGTGTCAGAGCTATATGCGCTGACCCTCATGTATGGGCATGCGATTGGTCCTGTGGCGCCAACAAAGTGTGTTATGTGTTGTGACATGGACGAGTTGTGATTACGAGTGTCGTGGGGGATGTGACTATGGGATTTATATTGGGGATTGTTCATGTTGGGTTATGATCATTGTTATGCCTTGCCTTATCTACCTTATCTGTTGTGAATTGCATATGCTCGTTATAACTGTTGCTTGTGTCTGGCCTTATCTGTCGAGTCATTCCCGGTTTTAAAAGCTAGAGTTCGTAGGATATATCTTCATGTTCAAAATGGTTTTCGTATATCTATATATATCTCTATATGTATTGTATTTCAACGCGTTGGAATGGGTTACCAGCATCTCTCGCTGAACAGATATATTTGGCTTTCAGGCACAGAGGACTAGAGCACTGGAGCGCGCTAGAACTGGAGCGTAGAAGTAGAGTAGTTCCCCTTTCGGCCTGCGTGCCATATTATGCATTATGTTTCAATGGATATTAGTTAGACAGCCTGTGCACCTGGGTTCTCTAGCCCAGGTGTGGCATAGCACCCCGTACACTTATGATATACTTTGGGATGTAATGAGATATTACCTTTATTATATAAGCTTAAAATGTCTTGAAAATCTGGGGTGTTACAGTTGGTATCAGAGCCTAAGTTTGACCCTAGGAAAGGACTCTTAAGACCGGACTTTAGGACGTTAGGCTTGAACTCTAAGTACCTAGGAACATAGGACTCAAGAATCTTAGGATGCGCGGTGAGATTGTGAAACCTACAAATAACTTCCCTACACGTTGCCTTTCCCCATTCTAGAACCCTTCCCCACTTATCACTCCATCAGAAGTGCATCGAACTCTAACTTAACATTCTTATAAACACTGACCAGAAAGACGATAGCATGGCACCGAACAGAAGGCAATCAAGGACTCCGGAACCCGCCACTAATGACCCCTTGACCCAAACTCTACAGCAACTAACACAGGTCGCACAGGCACTAAGTGACGCGGCCCTTCGCAACAACAGGCCCCCACCGCCTCCATCAAACGCAAACTCGGACGTCGCCCGACAAGTCTCAAATCACCGACCACCCACGTTTTCGGGAGAAGAGGATCCCGCGATCCTAGAAGAATGGATCCGGACGCTTGATAAGATTTTTGGAGTAGTGGAATGCCCAGAGGAACGCCGCATAGAGATAGCCTCGTTCTACTTCGGGCACGAGGCCGACCTCTGGTGGATCCACGAGGGACCCACCTATCAACAAGAACCGGGGTTCAATTGGGAGAACCTCAAGACACGACTACGAGAGAGATTCTATCCAACCCACGTGAGAGCATCCATGTACGAAGAGTTCCTTCATCTAAAACAAGGAACGGCCACCGTCGTAGAATACCATAAACGATTCCTCGAGCTGGCACGCTTCGCGCCAGAGCTAGTCCCCATCGAGGTAACCAAGATAGAGAGATTCGTGTCGGGCCTCAACTTCGAAGCTCGAAAGGCGCTAGTGGTAAGCAGACCTCGGACCCTCAACGAGGCTTACTCCAGTGCCGCGAATCTCTATCGGATCCAACTACTCCAACACGGAGTTTAGGAACAAATACGAAGAAGAAACACCGGAAGTGGGGCACCGCCAGTGAAAAGAACGAGAAACGACACCGGCACAAGGACGAACAACCCGACCAACCAAAGACCGACCCTGGGAAGCAACGAAGCTAATCCAAGAAGCTTCCCTTGCCCGAGATGCAACAAAAGCCATAGGGGCAAGGATTGCGCAGGCAACCCCTGGCGATGCTTCAATTGCGGAGAGGAAGGACACAAGGCCTTCCAGTGCACTCGACCCCAAAGACCACGCCCCACCACCGTGGGTCAACACGGGGGCACCGGTCATCAAGGGAGTTACGGCGCTCCCGGAAAGGTATTCGTTATGAGTCACACGCAAGCCAAACTCGGAAACGAAGGAGACCTAGAAGGGGAAAACCCAATCCTGGAAGACGAGGACCATACGGATCCCAACGAGGAAAACCCAGAAAACGAATTCTGTCTAGGATAAACCATCACACCCCTTGTATCGTATGGACCACCTATTTAGCTTAAATACTTCGAAAACATTATGTCTATTTAGCTTAGCTACTTCGAAAGTATTATGAATAAAGATCTTTGGTCAAACTTCAATTTCCACTACGAAGATAAAGCACAAGTTATATCGTCAACCCAACCCTTCCCCCACTAAAGGACAAAATAAGGAAAAAGACAAAGGAGGACCACACCACCAAGAATTGCCTAATGTTACCATTAAGAATTGAACTCTAGACCTCACATTTACAAGTCCAAGTCCCAACCAGTAAGCCATAAGTGTTTCTTGAAACCTTAAGGGGATAACTCCTTGTTAAATCCCTCCAAGTCCCTAAAACCCACAAAACCCCCAAATCAAAAACCCTTCTTCTTCTTCCTCCTCTTCACCTTCCCCACTCCCTCTCCTTCTCTCTCCCACACAACCCGCCGCCCCACCATAGTAACCACCCTCAAACCACTCGACGCCACCGCCGCACGAACGCCGCCGCCGTCCGACCGCCTCCCGCCAGCCCGCGCCGCTGCACCACCGCAACAGCGCCCAGCCGCCCTCGCCCGAAGACCGCCCGGCCACCGCCCGCTGCCTTGCTGCGCACCGCCCCGAAGCCGCCTCTCTCCCTCGCCAAGGCCATCGTCTACCATCACCGGCCCTCCACCGGAGCACCACGAATTGCCGCACGCTCGGCCACCGGGAAAGACACGCCGGAGCCCCGCCGGAGGTTCACCGGAAAGGCTACCGGAAATTTTGCCGGAATTTCTCACCACCAAAGAGAGATTCACGATGCCGAAAAAGCCCCTCGGAATCCGCACCCCGGAATGGAACAACGCCGATTACACCGTGATCGGAGGTAAAAGTCTTGAACCCGACCAATTCTCTACGGAATTGGTCGATATGCTTAAACACCAGGGACTCCTAGATGCATACCTCACCATCAAAGGGGACACATACCCTGAATTGGTGAAGGAGTTCTATCAACATCTTGTGGCCACAAAACGGGGTGACAAGATAGAGATCACCACCAAGGTCCGTGGCAAGGAAATTGTGCTTTTCGAAGGCCGGTTGGCCAAGCTCTTGAAATTGACCACCACGAGTGTGTCTAACTATGACCGAAAGGGGTGGATTGAAACCCAAACTACGGGATACAAGAACTATCTCGGGTACCTACTCGGGAAAGAGGACGGGTTCACCTCGGCCACTCGACCAAACCGAAAGTGGCTATCGGCGGAGCAAAAGATATTGGTTATGATTGTAACCAATAACCTCTTGCCCACCAATAACAAGAGCAAGGATGTGGGGAGCTTGGAGTGCACCTTTGCGTATCTCCTAAAACACAAAATCAAGTTCAACCTGCCGGCACTCATGCTAAAGCACATAGAGTTCTGCAAGACAAACAACCGGCTTAGCCTACCCTACGGGATGATCCTAAGTTGGATCATGGAGAAAAAGGGGGAGACCTAAGCCACACCGAGGTCAGAACCGCCAATGGCATGGTTTTCAATGCCCAAAACCTCCGCCGCAACGACATCTACTACACCGAAGGAGGACACTATCTCACCCTCGAAGAAATTTGCCAAAAACCCGAGGAGGAACGTAGGGAATTGGTTGATCGGTTGGACATCTCCAACAAAAAGCTCAAGCGAGCCATGCAAGATTGCGGAGGTACGGAGGGAAATGAGGGACAAGAGGAGGAAGACGGGCCTAACCCGTCAGTGCACCCACAGCCAGGAGGGAGCTCGAGGGGACAAGACGAGGGTTCGGTCAACGAACGCATACTCGCACAACTCGACCGGCAGAATCAAATCATGGAAGAAGGGTTCTCATCCTTGATTCGCTCCACACGCGCACTCGATCAAAGAGTAGCAGCAATCGAGGCCGCCTTGGGCACTCGCGGTGCACCCAGTTCCAGCGCAGGAAACCGAGGTACAACCGAAAACTTCTTTATCACAACACCATCAAAAGTTCAGCCTACCCCAAGCCAAGACAAACGTAAGGCCGCAACCCTAATCAGGAGGCCGAGCTACGAGGTGTCTAGGGGTGAAAGGATGGACTATAACACCGGGCTTCGGGGACGAAACCCCTTGTAAGGGGGGGAGAGTGTAACACCCCGTGTTATGGCCCCTAAAACCATTTAATTAATTAATCAATAGCCCAAGAGAAAGAATAAATCATAATGATTAATTAGGGAAAAAGGCCCACCATAGTCCATGGGCCCTCATATATAAACCCAACCCCTAAACCCAATCCTTAGTTCCAAAAGGAATAGAATTAGCGAGCCTATAATATTAGTTCCTAATTAGGACTCCTAAATATATAAATAGGGGACTTAGGAGGCACCTAGAACTTCCCACAAAAATAACGCCCCACCACCCCAAAAGAGCTCCAAGAATCCCCTTAGGAGAAATCAAGAAAGCAAGGAAGCTTAAAGAAAGATCCTTCATAGCCAAGGAATTAATTAAGGCTAAGAGGTAACCCATGTCTCAACAAAACCTATTTTCATAGCTATGATTTCCCCCGTAGGATTCCCCATATTATTGTGTACTGATGATTTGTGATATTATTATTGATGATTGATGGGATTATTCCATGGGTGATCTTGATATCGGGAGATTCTTGATAATTATGGTGTTCTTGATAATTATATGGAGTTCTTGATGATTATGTGTCGTTCTTGATAATTGTGTGATGCTCTTGAGGTTTATGTGTTATTCTTACCGAATCTTGCAATTAGAAGACGAACCGTATTCTTGTTGATATAAAAGTGATTAGAACCCTAGGTTGTATCGTATGATCTTATTCTTGGATTATCGGGTGGGGAAATCGCATGTTTGGGTGTTGATTATATTTAGAAAAGCATGATAGGTTATGTGCCGTTCGTTTCTCATAATTGATCCGTTAATTGTCTACGTGTTGTCGTTAATTGCGTTGTAAAGTGTCTAAGCATGGTTTCGGGTTCCACAACGGTTCCCGGGGCGCAATTGATGAAAAAGAGTCAGTGGGGGGTAGGGGACCCGCAACCTACCCGGTGCCGTGAATCACCGCCTGGCAGCGGGTGGCCGGCGAGCGGGCAGCTGCCCGCCGGCGACCCGCTGCCCAGAACAGTAAAACCGGCGGGCAGCCGGCGGGTGGCCCCCCCCACCCACCGGCTACCCGCTGGAAATTCCCCCACCTTGGGATCCCGGCTTCCCCGTTTGATGTTCCCCGTTCCCCGTGGTGTCCCAACGGACTCCGTTTATCGTGCCTATGTCTAGTTTGATGTTTCGGGTACCGTTCGTAAGTTTATGAGTCTATTATATTGCATTCTTGTTGAATTGGTATCCCGTTGACCTAGGAGGAAGAAGTATGAACCCCTTAGGACTATTCTTAGTAAGTGATGCATCACGCATAGGTTTTGTTATACGTTTTCTCCCCCTTCCTAATGTGTAATGTGGGTTGCATGTGCTTGCTATGTGTTATGTGTGTGTTACCCCAATTCGGTTGCGATCGGATTGGTTATCCTGAGCTGCGGTTCAGAAGCTGGCTGCGGTCAGATTGATACTCTTGGGCTGCGGTCCACCGTTTGGTTGCGATCAAACGTTTCTATACGAGCTGCGGTTCGTCCTTCTTCCTGGCTGCGGTCAGATGACATTCTCTTGGGCTGCGGTCCACTGTTTGGTTGCGATCAAACACTATGATGAGCTGCGGTTCATCGGTCGGTTGCGATCGACCCCTCCGTGTTGCGATACGGGCAGGGTGCTGCGGGGCCGTGTCAGAGCTATATGCGCTGACCCTCATGTATGGGCATGCGATTGGTCCTGTGGCGCCAACAAAGTGTGTTATGTGTTGTGACATGGACGAGTTGTGATTACGAGTGTCGTGGGGGATGTGACTATGGGATTTATATTGGGGATTGTTCATGTTGGGTTATGATCATTGTTATGCCTTGCCTTATCTACCTTATCTGTTGTGAATTGCATATGCTCGTTATAACTGTTGCTTGTGTCTGGCCTTATCTGTCGAGTCATTCCCAGTTTTAAAAGCTAGAGTTCGTAGGATATATCTTCATGTTCAAAATGGTTTTCGTATATCTATATATATCTCTATATGTATTGTATTTCAACGCGTTGGAGTGGGTTACCAGCATCTCTCGCTGAACAGATATATTTGGCTTTCAGGCACAGAGGACTAGAGCACTGGAGCGCGCTAGAACTGGAGCGTAGAAGTAGAGTAGTTCCCCTTTCGGCCTGCGTGCCATATTATGCATTATGTTTCAATGGATATTAGTTAGACAGCCTGTGCACCTGGGTTCTCTAGCCCAGGTGTGGCATAACACCCTGTACACTTATGATATACTTTGGGATGTAATGAGATATTACCTTTATTATATAAGCTTAAAATGTCTTGAAAATCTGGGGTGTTACAGTTGGTATCAGAGCCTAAGTTTGACCCTAGGAAAGGACTCTTAAGACCGGACTTTAGGACGTTAGGCTTGAACTCTAAGTACCTAGGAACATAGGACTCAGGAATCTTAGGATGCGCGGTGAGATTGTTAAACCTACAAATAACTTCCCTACACGTTGCCTTTCCCCATTCTAGAACCCTTCCCCACTTATCACTCCATCAGAAGTGCATCGAACTCTAACTTAACATTCTTATAAACACTGACCAGAAAGACGATAGCATGGCACCGAACAGAAGGCAATCAAGGACTCCGGAACCCGCCACTAATGACCCCTTGACCCAAACTCTACAGCAACTAACACAGGTCGCACAGGCACTAAGTGACGCGGACCTTCGCAACAACAGGCCCCCACCATCTCCATCAAACGCAAACTCGGACGTCGCCCGACAAGTCTCAAATCACCGACCACCCACGTTTTCGGGAGAAGAGGATCCCGCGATCCTAGAAGAATGGATCCGGACGCTTGATAAGATTTTTGGAGTAGTGGAATGCCCAGAGGAACGCCGCGTAGAGATAGCCTCGTTCTACTTCGGGCACGAGGCCGACCTCTGGTGGATCCACGAGGGACCCACCTATCAACAAGAATCGGGGTTCAATTGGGAGAACCTCAAGACACGACTACGAGAGAGATTCTATCCAACCCACATGAGAGCATCCATGTACAAAGAGTTCCTTCATCTAAAACAAGGAACGGCCACCGTCGTAGAATACCATAAACGATTCCTCGAGCTGGCACGCTTCGCGCCAGAGCTAGTCCCCACCGAGGTAACCAAGATAGAGAGATTCGTGTCGGGCCTCAACTTCGAAACTCGAAAGGCGCTAGTGGTAAGCAGACCTCGGACCCTCAACGAGGCTTACTCCAGTGCCGCGAATCTCAATCGGATCCAACTACTCCAACGCGGAGTTTAGGAACAAATACGAAGAAGAAACACCGGAAGTGGGGCACCGCCAGTGAAAAGAACGAGAAACGACACCGGCACAAGGACGAACAACCCGACCAACCAAAGACCGACCCTGGGAAGCAACGAAGCTAATCCAAGAAGCTTCCCTTGCCCGAGATGCAACAAAAGCCATAGGGGCAAGGATTGCGTAGGCAACCCCTGGCGATGCTTCAATTGCGGAGAGGAAGGACACAAGGCCTTCCAGTGCACTCGACCCCAAAGACCACGCCCCACCACCGTGGGTCAACACGGGGGCACCGGTCATCAAGGGAGTTACGGCGCTCCCGGAAAGGTATTCGTTATGAGTCACACGCAAGCCAAACTCAGAAACGAAGGAGACCTAGAAGGGGAAAACCCAATCCTGGAAGACGAGGACCATACGGATCCCAACGAGGAAAACCCAGAAAACGAATTCTGTCTAGGATAAACCATCACACCCCTTGTATGGTATGGACCACCTATTTAGCTTAAATACTTCGAAAACATTATGTCTATTTAGCTTAGCTACTTCGAAAGTATTATGAATAAAGATCTTTGGTCAAACTTCAATTTCCACTACGAAGATAAAGCACAAGTTATATCGTCAACCCAACCCAACCCTTCCCCCACTAAAGGACAAAATAAGGAAAAAGACAAAGGAGGACCACACCACCAAGAATTGCCTAATGTTACCATTAGGAATTGAACTCTAAACCTCACATTTACAAGTCCAAGTCCCAACCACTAAGCCATGAGTGTTTCTTGAAACCTTAAGGGGATAACTCCTTGTTAAATCCCTCCAAGTCCCTAAAACCCACAAAACCCCCAAATCAAAAACCCTTCTTCTTCTTCCTCCTCTTCACCTTCCCCACTCCCTCTCATTCTCTCTCCCACACAACCCGCCGCCCCACCATAGTAACCACCCTCAAACCACTCGACGCCACCGCCGCACGAACGCCGCCGCCGTCCGACCGCCTCCCGCCAGCCCGCGCCGCTGCACCACCGCAACAGCGCCCAGCCGCCCTCGCCCGAAGACCGCCCGGCCACCGCCCGCTGCCTTGCTGCGCACCGCCCCGAAGCCGCCTCTCTCCCTCGCCAAGGCCATCGTCTACCATCACCGGCCCTCCACTGGAGCACCATGAATCGCCGCACGCTCGGCCACCGGGAAAGACACGTCGGAGCCCCGCCGCCCCGCCGGAAAAATTCGCCGGAGGTTCACCGGAAAGGCTACCGAAAATTTTGCCGGAATTTCTCACCACCAAAGAGAGATTCACGATGCCGAAAAAGCCCCTTGGAATCCGCACCCCGGAATGGAACAACGCCGATTACACCGTGATCAGAGGTAAAAGTCTTGAACCCGACCAATTCTCTACGGAATTGGTCGATATGCTTAAACACCAGGGACTCCTAGATGCATACCTCACCATCAAAGGGGACACATACCCTGAATTGGTGAAGGAGTTCTATCAACATCTTGTGGCCACAAAACGGGGTGACAAGATAGAGATCACCACCAAGGTCCGTGGCAAGGAAATTGTGCTTTCCAAAGGCCGGTTGGCCAAGCTCTTGAAATTGACCACCACGAGTGTGTCTAACTATGACCGAAAGGGGTGGATTGAAACCCAAACTACGGGATACAAGAACTATCTCGGGTACCTACTCGGGAAAGAGGACGGGTTCACCTCGGCCACTCGACCAAACCGAAAGTGGCTATCGGCGGAGCAAAAGATATTGGTTATGATTGTAACCGATAGCCTCTTGCCCACCAATAACAAGAGCAAGGATGTGGGGAGCTTGGAGTGCACCTTTGCGTATCTCCTAAAACACAAAATCAAGTTCAACCTGCCGGCACTCATGCTAAAGCACATAGAGTTCTGCAAGACAAACAACTGGCTTAGCCTACCCTACGGGATGATCCTAAGTTGGATCATGGAGAAAAAGGGGGTAGACCTAAGCCACACCGAGGTCAGAACCGCCAATGGCATGGTTTTCAATGCCCAAAACCTCCGCCGCAACGACATCTACTACACCGAAGGAGGACACTATCTCACCCTCGAAGAAATTTGCCAAAAACCCGAGGAGGAACGTAGGGAATTGGTTGATCGGTTGGACATCTCCAACAAAAAGCTCAAGCGAGCCATGCAAGATTGCGGAGGTACGGAGGGAAATGAGGGACAAGAGGAGGAAGACGGGCCTAACCCGTCAGTGCACCCACATCCATATAACTTGGTCGGGACGATCTTCCCTTAAAGGTATTCTTTAACTTCTTCAGACGGCTCATGATGTTCTTTCTTTTGGTCGGCCTTCCGCTTCGTGATGGCATTTACTTGAGAGGTCACGGCTTCTTATTTTGTACCACCCGTATATAACACTTCCAAGTGGACCTGACATCATCTTGTAAGACCGCTACACCTTCCGACGTTTGGAACTTCTTGCATAAGTGCGGCATGGAAATTATGGCTTTGATTTGAGTGATCACTAGTCTTCCTAAGATCACGTTGTGGACAAAAGCTATGTTGACCACAATGAACTCCATCTCTATCTTCAAGACCCTCGGGTAAGTGCCAACCACAACCAGCACCACCCCGTCTATTCTCTACGCTTGGCCATGTTGGCTTCCATCGCATTCTCCTATGTTAGTGACTCGGCGTAGGGCTTACTCGTATGTACTGGGCGATCGCAAGATAAAATCCTAATACTAGCTGCCGGATCGGAGTGCAGAGTGAAGCACGTTAATGGTAGTTCAGTCATCCATCGACTCAACATCTCCAATTTCGTTCTTCTACTAGGCTAGAAATGCACTCAATGAGTGGCCTTCTCCTTCCCGGAAGCCATTGAGGTGAGTAAAACGTCATCGAACTATCTTCGACGTGGAAAATTTCTGTACCAACAATCTAGCCAGTTTGGGGATGCTTCCGATTGACCCGGGCTCTAAAGATTTGAACCACTCGACCGCCCCTTCCTTATAGAGTGGAGAAGAAAGCGTCGCAAATTACTACGTTCGACACCCCCATCATCAGCATGTTTCTATAATATGCGTTAATGTGCTCCTTAGGGTTGGGTTTGCCATTGTAGTTTTTACTCCCAAGTACCCTCAAATCGATCAGGTACGGTTGTTGCATTATCTTCGCTATGAATGGTGTTATCAAAAGCGGCGATGAACGAGGCACTTGCTCCCGTTTTCACCGATCGGATTCTCGTTGAACTTGGTCCAATATCCCCTTAGGGAGATTGACCTACGTTTCTCTCTGGCCTGCCCTGTGAAGACCAGGATTGGACGCACTGCTCTCATCTGAGTCCCCTCGTCGATGTCCGGATGCGTGATCCACTGACATTCGCCCCTCGGCCGTTATGCCTAACTGTTCTTGTACCAGGGGTTGGATTCGAACAAATATGCTCCTTCTCAGGCTGAACTCTACCTCCGACCCTTCCGTTGAGCCTAAACAGGTTTGAACCGGCCTGCGAGGCTGGGGAGAAATTTCGTGGTGAATTGAGGACGCCCTGCACTCTAATTGCGTTCGGCAGAGCTCGGGTTCCCTTCCCCTAAGTCCCCCTACAGGCGCTACGCGGCTGTGGCTGCCATGTACATTGGCTATGGGTACATTGTCTGCATTGGCATCGGATCAGGCATTCCAATCGGATTCATATGAAATTGATAGGGTATATACCCAGGGGTACGTAGTGGAGAGCGTCGAGCCTTGCCCCTGATTAATCATGTGCACTAATGCTTCCCTGGGTTCTCCCACCTCCCCCGGTGGAGTCTGATTCAGGTCTATCTGAGCATTGTGATGTGATCATAGATCTGAATTGATATCCTCAGCTTTGGGCTCATTGAAGAAGTCCAAGTAAGGATACATTATGGAGATCGATATGAGCTTTGTGATAGGCTTTCTATATACCGGTCCCCACGGACGGCGCAAAAATGATGTAGTAAATATCGTGGTTCTTAGAAATACATAAAAGTGATGAGGTCGGATCCTAGGTGGATTCTTTTCTAGTCTCCTTGTTGGTTTAAGACTTTTAGCTTAGGTAATGACGTAAGGTTATAGGTTCCCAAGCCAAATAAGGCTAAATAGAAGCGTCGATGTGATACCTAAATAATTGTAATGAAATTATCATTCTCTAGAAGTTTTTGAAATAAATTTTTTATTTAATTTTACCTCTACGAGTTTTTGCCTCAAATAAATAGTTAAATAAATAAATAAATAAATAAATAAATAAATAAATAAATAAATATATATATATATATATATATATATATATATATATATATATATATATATATATATGGAAGGGATCAGGTGCATTTGTGGCTTCTCGTGCGGTTCTACGATTGATTAATGTGCGTGAGTTTTATACTTAATGTGCGTGAGTCTTGTGCTTAATGTGCCTGAGATTTGTACTTAATGTGCGTGAGTGTGTAATTTTAATGTGCGTGCGTTTTGTCCTTAATGTGTCTGAGTATTGTGCTTAATGTGCGAGAGGTTTGTGCTTAATATGCGTGACTTTTAATACAATCGCACAGGAAGCTATAAACAAAATATATTCAGACCACAAACTCACACACATTAAACACAAAAGTCAGACGAAGACGAAGACATATATGATGAAGAACAGAGAGAGGGAAAGAGAGGATTAAGGGAATTGGAAGAGAAGACGAAGACGTATATGATGAAGAACAGAGAGATGTGAAGAGAGGGTTAAGGGAATAAGAAGAGAAGACGAAGACGTATATGAAGAAGAACAAAGAGAGAAGGAAGAGAGGATTAAGGGAAAAGAGAGGAAGAGAAGACGAAGACATATATGTATAGGAGCAACAGTAGCACATTAACATTACACACTCACGCATATTAAGTACAAATCTCAGGCACATTAAACACAAGAGTCATGCACATTAAGTACAAAACTCACGCACATTAACATTACAGACTCACGCACATTAAGTACAAAGTTCAGGCACATTAAGCACAAGACTCACGCACATTAAGTACAAAGCTCACGCACATTAATCAACCGCACAACCGCACGGGAAGCACCCAACCGCACTGAAACCTTTCACTATATATATAAGTGTATTCAAAAGAGGACAACTATATTATAGAGGAGTGCAAGGACATATATAGTCGTGTGCCATTAGTCTGTATGTCGTGTGCATAGATTTGTTAATTAATAGAGTCTGGGTTCGAAATCTGATGTTTACATGTATTTTTGTGTGCCATTGTTTATTAAATTATGTGCATGATACAAATTTGTTGTGTGCCCATTATCTGTCCGCACAGTCCTCTATATATTGTTGTCCCCTATTTGTGCGTTCCGAACACAGTGTGGTGCGTTTATGCATACCTAATGGTGCATTCTAGTGATGCATACCAAATGGTGCGGTATGTGGTGCATTGATGCATTTCATTGATGTGCATTTTCTACGCACTATCAGTGTGTGTTTACATAGTTAATGGTGCGGTCCCACCAACTGCACGTTAAAACATGGCCCCATCATTTCTCATTTCCTTTCTTATTATTCTTATCTTCTTTTCCACTGTTGTATGCGTGTGTATATTTATGCTTGTGTATGTGATGTTTTGCCTTTGTATTCCCTGTTTGGGGTGTTAGGAGGTGGAGAAAGAGACCTACATTGAGGATTTAGAGGATGGATTCGTGCTTGTAGGCTAGCACCATGGATGTCCAAAACCTAATATTTTTGGTCCATGTTCTGTAAAAATCTGATGTGTGTTATTATCTGGTTTTTTAGCTTTAAAATGATGAAATGTGATGTTATATGTGTATATATTGATGTTAAAACCTTGATATGGTCTTGTATTGTTGTTGTTAGGTGCTTTGAGGAGTTTGGGATGCTGTTTATGGAGATTTATCGGTGAATGGTGTGGGGTGCTGCCGAAGGGAGGTTATTATATTGCCTCACATGAGTTTTTGAACTCATGGGACTAGCCATGAGCCAGTGTGGCGGGTCAGATGGTTCCACAACACTAGCCCGCGACTACCGCAGGATAACGTGGTGGGATTCGTAATCTCATCACCGTATAGCCTTGCATAATTGCGGGGCCCTGATGGTGGAACTCCATAGTTCAGCCATAAGGGTCTGGCCGCACACTTGCTTGTGGGACTCGCAAGGTCTATTGTGTTCGGGTCCATGTGTTTTGAGGTTAGGATGTTTTGTGTGCAAAATCTACTTTTAAATATAAGTTGTTTAGTGATGTTCTTGAGTGTTTTGGTGTTGTTGCTGTGTCTTGTATTGGGACTTGGGAGTGCCATGATATTAGAGAAACTTGTTTTGAAAATGGATTGGGTATACTTATTCTAAGAAACCTTTATATATATATATATATATATATATATATATATATATATATATATATAGTGAAAGGTTCCAGTGTGGTTGGGTGCTTCCTGTGCGGTTATGCGGTTGATTAATGTGTGTGAGCTTTGTACTTAATGTGCGTGAGTCTTGTGCTTAATGTGCCTGAGATTTGTACTTAATGTGCGTGAGTGTGTAATGTTAATATGCGTGAATTTTGTACTTAATGTGTCTGGGTCTTATGTTTAATGTGCCTGAGATTTGTACTTAATGTGCGTGAGTGTGTAATGTTAACGTGCTCCTGTTGCTCCTGTACATATACGTCTTCGTCTTCTCTTCCTCTCTTTTCCCTTAATCCTCTCTTCATCTCTCTTTGTTCTTCTTCTTCATATACGTCTTCCTCTACGTCTTCGTCTTCTCTTCCTATTCCCTTAATCCTCTCTTCCCCTCTCTCTGTTCTACATCATATACGTCTTCATTTACATCTTCATATTCTCTTCCTATTCCCTTAATCCTCTCTTCCCCTCTCTATGTTCTTCATCATATACGTCTTCGTCTTCGTATGACTTTTGTGTTTAATGTGTGTGAGGTTGTGGTCTTAATGTATTTTGTTTATAGTTTCCTGTGCGATTTTGTTAAAAGTCACGCACATTAAGCACAAACCTCGCGCACATTAAGCACAATAATCAGGCACATTAAGTACAAAATTCACGCACATTAATCAACCGCACAACCGCACGGGAAGCCACAAATGCACTTGATCCCTTCCATATATATATATATATATATATATATATATATATATATATATATATATATATATATATATATATATATATATATATATATATATATATATATATATATACCCTTTTGAATTGTATCACGGTTTCTGCTATTGTGGTTATGATTTGTGTATATGTAGTTTGGGCGTGTGTTTTCTCAAACGTTTTTAAAAGCTAAACATTTTTTTTTTCAAATTAAAACCGTGTATTTTCCAAACCTAAAAAAATATACGTATTTTACGAGGCAAAATGGTTCTTACTTAGTTTTTTATTCTAACTGTTTGCTTCCTTGTGTTTTTAACTTATCTTTTTCAGGTCTGGACTGATGCATGTCGAGAGCGTGATTAGAGGTTGTCGCCTTGGTATAGTCTGTTGTTCTAGAATGACCTTAACCGTTAGCCCTTTCGGTTAATCCATTATTCGGTTATTTATCGGTTAGGAAGGTGTAATGACCGAGGTCACCGAATAACCGACACTATTATATATATATATTGTTACGAATAAGAGCATACATGGCGAAGGTGGTAACAAAAGGAGGACTTCAAGATTAATTACTCCATCAGTCAATCTTCGAGTTTATGTTTATGGATAAAAATATTTGTTGTTAGTTGGTCATGCATGCATGTTTGTTTCATTTGACTATTTCATACTGCATTTCCTTATAGTTGTTAGTAGTTCCGAATAAATCTCGGATAATTAGGAAGCCGTTATTTGTAAATTCAATATTTATTGAGCATGAGAAATAAAGTACAGGGCATTACCCTTTGAATCAAAACTTCCCTGTCTAAACTCTAATTAATCTGTTTCTCCCTCATATTTCTTTTCTGGAGGATTTCCACCCTCGAGAGTGGAACAACAACCAAAAAAAAAATTACTTCCCCAACAATTTGGTGCTTTCATTTAGAGTATCATGGCTAATGAAGGCGTACAAACTCGCTAGCGGGCTCTAGAAGACCAAATACAGCAGGTTCGAGAATCCGAATAACGAAAGACGGAGGAGCTCCGGCGAGCCTTGGCTGATCAAAACCAAGGTCTTACTACTGCCATCAACAATGCTATAGCAGACTTATCAGTCAGAATCACCCATCTCAATACACTACCTGCCGTGTCATCGTCTACGTATTTTACGAGGCAAAGTGGTTCTTACTTAGCATTTTATGCTAACTGTTTGCTTCCTTGTATTTTTAACTTATCTTTTTCAGGTCTGGACTGATGCAAGTCGAGAGCGTGATTAGAGGTTGTCGCCTTGGTATAATCTGTTGTTCTAGAATGACCTTAACCTTTAGCACTTTCGGTTAATCCATTATTCGGTTATTTATCGGTTAGGAAGGTGTAATGACCGCGGTCACCGAATAACCGACACTATATATATATATATATATATATATATATATATATATATATATATATATATATATATATATATATATATTGTTACGAATAAGAGCATGCATGGAGAAGGTTGTAATAAAAGGAGGACTTCAAGATTAATTACTCAATCAGTCAAGCTTCGTGATTATGTTTGTGGATAAAAATATTTGTTGTTAGTTGGTCATGCACGCATGTTTGTTTCATTTGACTATTTCTTACTACATTTCCTTATAGTTGTCAGTAGTGCCGAATAAATCTCGGATAATTAGGAAGCTGTTATTTGCAAATTCAATATTTATTGAGCATGAGAAATAAAGTACAGGGCCTTACCCTTTGAATCAAAACTTCCATGTCTCAACTCTAATTAATCTGTTTCTCCCTCATATTTCTTTTCTGGAGGATTTCCACCCTCAAAAGTGGAACAACAACCAAAACAAAATTACTTCCCCAACAATTTGGTCCTTTCATTTAGAGTATCAGGGCTAATGAAGGCGTACAAACTCGCTAGCGGGCTCTAGAAGACGAAATACAGCAGGTTCGAGAATCCGAACAACGAACGACGGAGGAGCTCCGGCGAGCCGTGGCTGATCAAAATCAAGCTCTTACTACTGCCATCAACAATGCTATAGCAGATTTAGCAGTTAGAATCACCCATCCCAATACACTACCCGCCGTGTCATCGTCTACGTATTTTACGAGGCAAAGTGGTTCTTACTTAGCATTTTATGCTAACTGTTTGCTTCCTTGTATTTTTAACTTATCTTTTTCAGGTCTGGACTGATGCATGTCGAGAGCGTGATTAGAGGTTGTCGCCTTGGTATAGTCTGTTGTTCTAGAATGACCTTAACCTATGCCCTTTCGGTTAATCCATTATTCGGTTAGGAAGGTGTAATGACCGCGGTCACCGAATTACCGACACTATTATATATATATATATATATATATATATATATATATATATATATATATATACTGTTACGAATAAGAACATGCATTGAAAAGGTGGTAACAAAAGGAGGACTTCAAGATTAATTACTCCATCAATCAAGCTTCGTTATTATGTTTATGGACAAAAATATTTGTTGTTAGTAGGTCATGCATGCATGTTTGTTTCATTTGACTATTTCTTACTGCATTTCCTTATGGTTGTTAGTAGTGCCGAATAAATCTCGAATAAATAGGAAGCCGTTATTTGTAAATTCAATATTTATTGAGCATGAGAAATAAAGTACAGGGCATTAACCTTGGAATCAAAACTTCCCTGTCTGAACTCTAATTAATCTGTTTCTCCATCATATTTCTTTTCTGGATGATTTCCACCCTCGAAAGCGGATCAACAACCAAAAAAAAAATTACTTCCTCAATAATTTGGTGCTTTCATTGAGAGTATCATGGCTAATGAAGGCGTACAAACTCACCAGCGGGCCTTAGAAGACCAAATACAGCAGGTCCGATAATCCCAACAACGAACGACGGAGGAGCTCCGGCGAGCCTTGGCTGATAAAAACCAGGCTCTTACTACTGCCATCAACAATGCTATAGCAGACTTATCAGTCAGAATAACCCATCTCAATACACTACCTGCCGCGTCATCGTCTACGTATTTTACGAGGCAAAGTGGTTCTTACTTAGCATTTTATGCTAACTGTTTGCTTCCTTGTATTTTTAACTTAACCTTTTCAGGTCTGGACTGATGCATGTCGAGAGCGTGATTAGAGGTTGTCGCCTTGGTATAGTCTGTTGTTCTAGAATGACCTTAACCTTTAGCCCTTTCGGTTAATCCATTATTCGGTTATTTATCGGTTAGGAAGGTGTAATGACAGCGGTCACCGAATAACCGACATTATTATATATATATATATATATATATATATATATATATATATATATATATATATTGTTACGAATAAGAGAATGCATGGAGAATGAGAGGACTTCAAGATTAATTACTCCATCAATCAAGCTTCGTTATTATGTTTATGGACAAAAATATTTGTTGTTAGTTGGTCATGTATGCATGTTTGTTTCATTTGACTATTTCTTACTGCATTTCCTTATGGTTGTTTGTAGTGCCGAATAAATCTCGAATAAATAGGAAGCCGTTATTTGTAAATTCAATATTTATTGAGCATGAGAAATAAAGTACAAGGCATTACCCTTGGAATCAAAACTTCCCTGTCCGAACTCTAATTAATCTGTTTCTCCATCATATTTCTTTTCTGGAGGATTTCCACCCTCGAAAGTGGATCAACAACCAAAAAAAAAATTACTTCCACAATAATTTGGTGCTTTCATTGAGAGTATCATGGCTAATGAAGGCGTACAAACTCACCAGCGGGCTCTAGAAGACCAATTACAGCAGGTCCGATAATCCCAACAACGAACGACGGAGGAGCTCCGGCGAGCCTTGGCTGAAAAAAACCAGGCTCTTACTACTGCCATCAACAATGTTATAGCAGACTTATCAGTGAGAATCACCAAGCTCAATACACTACCTGCCGCGTCATCGTCTACGTATTTTACGAGGCAAAGTGGTTCTTACTTAGCATTTTATGCTAACTGTTTGCTTCCTTGTATTTTTAACTTAACCTTTTCAGGTCTGGACTGATGCATGTCGAGAGCGTGATTAGAGGTTGTTGCCTTGGTATAGTCTGTTGTTCTAGAATGACCTTAACCTTTAGCCCTTTCGGTTAATCCATTATTCGGTTATTTATCGGTTAGGAAGGTGTAATGACAGCGGTCACCGAATAACCGACATTATTTTATATATATATATATATATATATATATATATATATATATATATATATATATATATATATATATATATATATATATATATATATATATATATATATATATATATATTGTTACGAATAAGAGAATGCTTGGAGAATGGGAGGACTTCAAGATTAATTACTCCATCAGTCAAGCTTCGTGATTATGTTTGTGGATAAAAATATTTGTTGTTAGTTGGTCATGCATGCATGTTTGTTTCATTTGGCTATTTCTTACTGTATTTCCTTATAGTTGTTAGTAGTGCCGAATAAATCTTGGATAATTTGGAAGCTGTTATTTGTAAATTCAATATTTATTGAGCATGAGAAATAAATTACAAGGCATTACCCTTTGAATCAAAACATCACTGTCTGAACTCTTATTAATCTGTTTCTCCCTCATATTTCTTTTCTAGAGGATTTCCACCCTCGCAAGTGGAACAACAACCAAAACAAAATTACTTCCCCAACAATTTGGTGCTTTCATTTAGAGTATCAAGGCTAATGAAGGCGTACAAACTCGCCAGCGGGCTCTAGAAGACCAAATATAACAGGTTCGAGAATCTGAACAACGAACGACGGAGGAGCTCCGGCGAGCCTGGGCTGATCAAAACCAAGCTCTTACTACTGCCATCAACAATGCTATAGCAGATTTAGCAGTTAGAATCACCCATCTCAATACACTACCTGCCGTGTCATCGTCTACGTATTTTACGAGGCAAAGTGGTTCTTACTTAGCATTTTATGCTAACTGTTTGCTTCCTTGTATTTTTAACTTATCTTTTCCAGGTCTAGACTGATGCATATCGAGAGCATGATAAGAGGTTGTCGCCTTGGTATAGTCTGTTGTTCTAGAATGATCTTAACCTAAGCCCTTTCGATTAATCCATTATTCGGTTATTTATCGGTTAGGAAGGTGTAATGACCGCAGTCACCGAATTACCGACACTATTATATATATATATATATATATATATATATATATATATATATATATATATATATATATATATATATATTGTTACGAATAAGAACATGGATTGAAAAGGTGGTAACAAAAGGAGGACTTCAAGATTAATTACTCCATCAATCAAGCTTCGTTATTATGTTTATGGACAAAAATATTTGTTGTTAGTTGGTCATGTATGCATGTTTGTTTCATTTGACTATTTCTTACTGCATTTCCTTATGGTTGTTTGTAGTGCCGAATAAATCTCGAATAAATAGGAAGCCGTTATTTGTAAATTCAATATTTATTGAGCATGAGAAATAAAGTACAGGGCATTACCCTTGGAATCAAAACTTCCCTGTCCGAACTCTAATTAATCTGTTTCTCCATCATATTTCTTTTCTGGAGGATTTCCACCCTCGAAAGTGGATCAACAACCAAAAAAAAAATTACTTCCACAATAATTTGGTGCTTTCATTGAGAGTATCATGGCTAATGAAGGCGTACAAACTCACCAGCGGGCTCTAGAAGACCAATTACAGCAGGTCCGATAATCCCAACAACGAACGACGGAGGAGCTCCGGCGAGCCTTGGCTGAAAAAAACCAGGCTCTTACTACTGCCATCAACAATGCTATAGCAGACTTATCAGTCAGAATCACCCAGCTCAATACACTACCTGCCGCGTCATCGTCTACGTATTTTACGAGGCAAAGTGGTTCTTACTTAGCATTTTATGCTAACTGTTTGCTTCCTTGTATTTTTAACTTAACCTTTTCAGGTCTGGACTGATGCATGTCGAGAGCGTGATTAGAGGTTGTCGCCTTGGTATAGTCTGTTGTTCTTGAATGACCTTAACCTTTAGCCCTTTCGGTTAATCCATTATTCGGTTATTTATCGGTTAGGAAGGTGTAATGACAGCGGTCACCGAATAACCGACATTATTTTATATATATATATATATATATATATATATATATATATATATATATTGTTACGAATAAGAGCATGCATGGAGAATGTGGTAACAAAAGGAGGACTTCAAGATTAATTACTCCATCAGTCAAGCTACGTGATTATGTTTGTGGATAAAAATATTTGTTGTTAGTTGGTCATGCATGCATGTTTGTTTCATTTGACTATTTCTTACTGTATTTCCTTATAGTTGTTAGTAGTGCCGATTAAATCTCGGATAAATTGGAAGCTGTTATTTGTAAATTCAATATTTATTGAGCATGAGAAATAAAGTACAGGGCATTACCCTTTGAATCAAAACATCCATGTCTGAACTCTAATTAATCTGTTTCTCCCTCATATTTCTTTTCTGGAGGATTTCCACCCTCGCAAGTGGAACAACAACGAAAACAAAATTACTTCCCCAACAATTTGGTGCTTTCATTTAGAGTATCAAGGCAAATGAAGGCGTACAAACTCGCCAGCGGGCTCTAGATGACCAAATACAGCAGGTTCGAGAATCCGAACAACGAACGACGGAGGAGCTCCGGCGAGCCTGGGCTGATCAAAACCAAGCTCTTACTATTGCCATCAACAATGCTATAGCGGATTTAGCAGTTAGAATCACCCATCTCAATACACTACCTGCCGTGTCATCGTCTACGTATTTTACGAGGCAAAGTGGTTCTTACTTAGCATTTTATGCTAACTGTTTGCTTCCTTGTATTTTTAACTTATCTTTTTCAGGTCTGGACTGATACATATCGAGAGCATGATTAGAGGTTGTCGCCTTGGTATAGTCTGTTGTTCTAGAATGACCTTAACCTAAGCCCTTTTGGTTAATCCATTATTCGGTTATTTATCGGTTAGGAAGGTGTAATGACCGCGGTCACCGAATTACCGACACTATTATATATATATATATATATATATATATATATATATATATATATATATATATATATATATATATATATATATATATATTGTTACGAATAAGAACATGCATTGAAAAGGTGGTAACGAAAGGAGGACTTCAAGATTAGTTACTCCATCAATCAAGCTTCGTTATTATGTTTGTGGATAAAAATCTTTGTTGTTAGTTGGTCATGCATGCATGTTTGTTTCATTTGACTATTTCTTACTGCATTTCCTTATGGTTGTTAGTAGTGCGGAATAAATCTCGGATAAATAGGAAGCCGTTATTTGTAAATTCAATATTTATTGAGCATGAGAAATAAAGTACAGGGCATTACCCTTGGAATCGAAACTTCCCTGTCTGAACTCTAATTAATCTGTTTCTCCATCATATTTCTTTTCTGGAGGATTTCCACCCTCGAAAGCGGATCAACAACCAAAAAAAAAATTAGTTCCACAATAATTTGGAGCTTTCATTGAGAGTATCATGGCTAATGAAGGCGTACAAACACATCAGCAGGCTCTAGAAGACCAAATACAGTAGGTCCGATAATCCCAACAACGAACGACGGAGGAGCTCCGGCGAGCCTTGGCTGATCAAAACCAGGCTCTTACTACTGCCATCAACAATGCTATAGCAGACTTATCAGCCAGAATCACCCATCTCAATACACTACCTGCCGCGTCATCGTCTACTTATTTTACGAGGCAAAGTGGTTCTTACTTAGCATTTTTTGCTAACTGTTTGCTTCCTTGTGTTTTTAACTTATCTTTTTTAGGTCTGGACTGATGCATGTCGAGAGCGTGATTAGAGGTTGTCGCCTTGGTATAGTCTGTTGTTCTAGAATGAGCTTAACCTTTTGCCCTTTCGGTTAATCCATTATTCGGTTATTTATCATTTAGGAAGGTGTAATGACCGCGTTCACCGAATAACCGACATTATTATATGTATATATATATATATATATATATATATATATATATATATATATATATATATATATATATATATATATATATATTGTTACGAATAAGAGCATGCATGGAGAATGTGGTAACAAAAGGAGGACTTCAAGATTAATTACTCCTTCAGTCAAGCTTCGTGATTATGTTTGTGGATAAAAATATTTGTTGTTAGTTGGTCATGCATGCATGTTTGTTTCATTTTACTGTTTCTTACTTCATTTCCTTATAGTTGTTAGTAGTGCCGAATAAATCTCGGATAATTAGGAAGCTGTTATTTGTAAATTCAATATATTATTGAGCATGAGAAATAAAGTGCAGGCCATTACCCTTTGAATCAAAACTTCCCTGTCTGAACTCTAATTAATCTGTTTCTCCCTCATATTTCTTTTCTGGAGGATTTCCACCCTCGAAAGTGGAACAACAACCAAAACAAAATTACTTCCCCAACAATTTGGTGCTTTCATTTAGAGTATCGTGGCTAATGAAGGCGTACAAACTCGCCAGCGGGCTCTAGATGACCAAATACAGCAGGTTCGATAATCCGAACAACGAACGACGGAGGAGCTCCGGCGAGCCTTGGCTGATCAAAACCAAGCTCTTACTACTGCCATCAACAATGCTATAGCAGAATTATCAGTTAGAATCACCCATCTCAATACACTACCTGCGGTGTCATCGTCTACGTATTTTACGAGGTAAAGTGGTTCTTACTTAGCATTTTATGCTAACTGTTTGCTTCCTTGTATTTTTAACTTATCTTTTTCAGGTCTGGACTGATGCATTTCGAGAGCGTGATTAGAGGTTGTCGCCTTGGTATAGTCTGTTGTTCTAGAATGACCTTAACCTAAGCCCTTTCGGTTAATCCATTATTCGGTTATTTATCGGTTAGGAAGGTGTAATGACCACGGTCACCGAATAATCGACACTATTATATATATATATATATATATATATATATATATATATATATATATATATATATATATATATATATATATATATATATATATATATATATATATATATATTGTTACGAATAAGAGCATGCATTGAAAATGTGGTAACAAAAGGAGGACTTCAAGATTAATTACTCCATCAATCAAGCTTCGTTATTATGTTTGTGGATAAAAATATTTGTTGTTAGTTGGTCATGCATGCATGTTTGTTTCATTTGACTATTTCTTACTGCATTTCCTTTTGGTTGTTAGTTGTGCCGAATAAATCTCGGATAATTAGGATGCCGTTATTTGTAAATTTAATATTCGTTGAGCATGAGAAATAAAGTATAGGGCATTACCCTTTGAATCAAAACTTCCCTGTCTGAACTCTAATTAATCTATTTCTGCATCATATTTCTTTTCTGGAGGATTTCCACCCTCGAAAGCGGAACAACAACCAAAAAAAAAAATTACTTCCCCAATAATTTGGTGCTTTCATTGAGAGTATCATGGCTAATGAAGGCGTACAAACTCGCCAGCGGGCTCTAGAAGACCAAATACAGCAGGTTCGATAATCCCAACAACGAACGACGGAGGTGCTCCGGCGAGCCTTGGCTGATCAAAACCAGGCTCTTACTATTGCCATCAACAATGCTATAGCAGACTTATCAGTCAGAATCACCCATCTCAATACACTACTTGCCGCGTCATCGTCTACTTATTTTACGAGGCAAAGTGGTTCTTACTTAGCATTTTATGCTAACTGTTTGCTTCCTTGTGTTTTTGACTTATCTTTTTCAGGTCTGGACTGATGCATGTCGAGAGCGTGATTAGAGGTTGTCGCCTTGGTATAGTCTGTTGTTCTAGAATGAGCTTAACCTTTTGCCCTTTCGGTTAATCCATTATTCGGTTATTTATCATTTAGGAAGGTGTAATGACCGCGTTCACCGAATAACCGACATTATTATATGTATATATATATATATATATATATATATATATATATATATATATATATATATATATATATATATATATATATATATATTGTTACGAATAAGAGCATGCATGGAGAATGTGGTAACAAAAGGAGGACTTCAAGATTAATTACTCCTTCAGTCAAGCTTCGTGATTATGTTTGTGGATAAAAATATTTGTTGTTAGTTGGTCATGCATGCATGTTTGTTTCATTTTACTGTTTCTTACTTCATTTCCTTATAGTTGTTAGTAGTGCCGAATAAATCTCGGATAATTAGGAAGCTGTTATTTGTAAATTCAATATATTATTGAGCATGAGAAATAAAGTGCAGGCCATTACCCTTTGAATCAAAACTTCCCTGTCTGAACTCTAATTAATCTGTTTCTCCCTCATATTTCTTTTCTGGAGGATTTCCACCCTCGAAAGTGGAACAACAACCAAAACAAAATTACTTCCCCAACAATTTGGTGCTTTCATTTAGAGTATCGTGGCTAATGAAGGCGTACAAACTCGCCAGCGGGCTCTAGATGACCAAATACAGCAGGTTCGATAATCCGAACAACGAACGACGGAGGAGCTCCGGCGAGCCTTGGCTGATCAAAACCAAGCTCTTACTACTGCCATCAACAATGCTATAGCAGAATTATCAGTTAGAATCACCCATCTCAATACACTACCTGCGGTGTCATCGTCTACGTATTTTACGAGGTAAAGTGGTTCTTACTTAGCATTTTATGCTAACTGTTTGCTTCCTTGTATTTTTAACTTATCTTTTTCAGGTCTGGACTGATGCATTTCGAGAGCGTGATTAGAGGTTGTCGCCTTGGTATAGTCTGTTGTTCTAGAATGACCTTAACCTAAGCCCTTTCGGTTAATCCATTATTCGGTTATTTATCGGTTAGGAAGGTGTAATGACCACGGTCACCGAATAATCGACACTATTATATATATATATATATATATATATATATATATATATATATATATATATATATATATATATATATATATATATATATATATATATATTGTTACGAATAAGAGCATGCATTGAAAATGTGGTAACAAAAGGAGGACTTCAAGATTAATTACTCCATCAATCAAGCTTCGTTATTATGTTTGTGGATAAAAATATTTGTTGTTAGTTGGTCATGCATGCATGTTTGTTTCATTTGACTATTTCTTACTGCATTTCCTTTTGGTTGTTAGTTGTGCCGAATAAATCTCGGATAATTAGGATGCCGTTATTTGTAAATTTAATATTCGTTGAGCATGAGAAATAAAGTATAGGGCATTACCCTTTGAATCAAAACTTCCCTGTCTGAACTCTAATTAATCTATTTCTGCATCATATTTCTTTTCTGGAGGATTTCCACCCTCGAAAGCGGAACAACAACCAAAAAAAAAAATTACTTCCCCAATAATTTGGTGCTTTCATTGAGAGTATCATGGCTAATGAAGGCGTACAAACTCGCCAGCGGGCTCTAGAAGACCAAATACAGCAGGTTCGATAATCCCAACAACGAACGACGGAGGTGCTCCGGCGAGCCTTGGCTGATCAAAACCAGGCTCTTACTATTGCCATCAACAATGCTATAGCAGACTTATCAGTCAGAATCACCCATCTCAATACACTACTTGCCGCGTCATCGTCTACTTATTTTACGAGGCAAAGTGGTTCTTACTTAGCATTTTATGCTAACTGTTTGCTTCCTTGTGTTTTTGACTTATCTTTTTCAGGTCTGGACTGATGCATGTCGAGAGCTTGATTAGAGTTTTTCGCCTTGGTATAGTCTATTGTTCTAGAATGTCCTTAACCTAAGCCCTTTCGGTTAATCCGTTATTCGGTTATTTATCGGTTAGGAAGGTGTAATGACCGCGGTCACCGAATAACCGACACTATTATATATATATATATATATATATATATATATATATATATATATATATATATATATATATATATATATATATATATATTTGTACGAATAAGAGTATGCATTGAAAAGGTGGTAATAAAAGGTGGACTTCAAGATTAATTACTCCATGAATCAAGCTTCGTTATTATGTTTGTGGATAAAAATATTTGTTGTTAGTTGGTCATGCATGCATGTTTGTTTCATTTGACTATTTCTTACTGCATTTCCTTTTGGTTGTTAGTAGTGCCGAATAAATCTCAGATAATTAGGAAGCCGTTATTTGTAAATTTAATATTTGTTGAGCATGAGAAATAAAGTACAGGGCATTACCCTTTGAATCAAAACTTCCCTGTCTGAACTCTAATTAATTTGTTTCTCCATCATATTTCTTTTCTGGAGGATTTCCACCCTCGAAAGCGGAACAACAACCAAAAAAAAATTACTTCCCCAATAATTTGGTGCTTTCATTGAGAGTATCATGGCTAATGAAGGCGTACAAACTCGCCAGCGGGCTCTAGAAGACCAAATACAGCAGGTCCGATAATCCCAACAACGAACGACGGAGGAGCTTCGACGAGCCTTGGCTGATCAAAACCAGGCCCTTACTACTGCCATCAACAATGCTATAGCAGACTTATCAGTCAGAATCACCCATCACAATACACTACCTGCCGCGTCATCGTTTACTTATTTTACGAGGCAAAGTGGTTCTTACTTAGCATTTTATGCTAACTGTTTGCTTCCTTTTGTTTTTAACTTATCTTTTTGCAGGTCTGGACTGATGCATGTCGAGAGCGTGATTAGAGGTTGTCGCCTTGGTATAGTCTGTTGTTCTAGAATGACCTTAACCTTTAGCCCTTTCGGTTAATCCATTATTCGGTTATTTATCGGTTAGGAAGGTGTAATGACCGCGATCACCGAATAACCGACACTATTATATATATATATATATATATATATATATATATATATATATATATATATATATATATATATTGTTACGAATAAGAGTTGATGGGGTGAGGACCCCAGCCCAAGAAGGATTGGCCCAAGAGAGGGATCCAAGGTATAAAACATGGGCCAGCGTCGAAAAAGGCCCGGCAAGTGCTTGGGCCGAGCCCAGGAGTCGGCCCAGGCCCAAGCATAGGAGACTCGGTTCAAGAGCCGTTAAGGGAGCCGTTGAAGGCATTAAAGATAGGACACGGTCGGACTGTTATAGATCCATAAGAGCCGTTGGCCGGCCCGGTAACGGCACCCAACGGCTCGACAGTTGTAATTAGCCTTGAAGTCGACCATTAACGGCCTTCAAGTCGATGGGAGGGGAGCCTGCTATATAAAGGCTCCTCCGCCCTTGTAAAGGAGAGAGGTTGATACACGGAGAAGAGAGAGACACTTGAGACTATTGCAAATACTCTTCATTTCTTTTACAATCGTGTGAAAGGTGCATCCACCAACTAAGGTTGTGTTGGACCTCCTTGGGCCCGAAAATCCAAAAACCCACACTGGCGCCGTCTGTGGGGATCGAAACTAAGAGTTGCGTGGCTCTCTGAGCGAAACGAGTCCAAGAAACGACCGGGGAGAGTTCCAGAGTCGCCAGTCGATCGAGAAAGCTTCTAGCATGGCAGGAGACCAAGAACAATTGAGTAACCACGGCAACGGATTGGGGGCAGATTTGAGGGATCAGTTGAACCAGCGAAATGCTCAGAGCCGGGAGAACGAAACGACACCACAGGCTGTGGGAGAACGAAACAACACGACAGCTGCCTCGGGTACTACTCACCCCGGAGCAACTCCACGCGATCGGACGAGCCTTCGCCGAGGCAAGTCGAGAAGTAAGAGAACAATCCGTCTCTCGACCACCACACCGCAAGACGCAACATCTCAGAGGCCGGAAGACCGACAGGAGAATCGACGGGCTGAAAGTCAACCAGTACAGTCCGTCCACTCCAGGCTGGGCCCGAGTGCTGGACGACAGTCGGCGAGAGAACGACTTGGACAGAGGGATCCCAGTCGTGCACCGGCGGGCCCTCGAGATCGAGAAGCCGGGCGCGAAAGAACTCACACTCGGAGAACCAGAACTCGAGCTCGCCGTACAGAGAAACCTGTTCGCAATAATGACCAACCGGTTGAATCCGAAGTCGGCGAAAGCACAGAGTCGACTGGAAACCATACCCGTGATAGGGGTGAAGTAGCGCGCCTAACCCAGGAAGTGAGAAACCTAAAGGAACGGGTAGAGGGTAGGACCAAATCCCCCTGTCGAACATTATTGACCACCTTTCCCTTCTCGACCGAGATCATGACATTCAAGATACCGGGCGATTTTAAGTTCCCAGAACAGGCCATATTCGATGGATCCGGCGATCCTCGAGAGCACCTGCTGAGCTACCAAGCCAAGATGCAAGTCTTGGGAGTCCGGGACCCCGTCATGTGTCGCGCCTTCCTACCCACGTTAAAGGGCTCGGCCCAGAGATGGTTAGTGGCGCAGCCTCCGGGGTCGATTCATAATTTCAAAGAGCTGGCCGACCGCTTCATGAGCCACTACGCGGCCAATATCAAGCCGCAGAAGGACCTAACACATTTGGGCGACGTCCATCAAGAAGAAGGCGAGTCTTTGAAGACCTATCTAGCTCGCTGGCAGAAAGAAATCCAATCTATCGAGGAGGTCGAGGATCAGACTGCGCTCACCTTCTTCATTGAATCCTTGAGATCCAGTCAGTTATACCGAGATCTGCGGGATAACCGCCCGGCTACCTACGCGGAAGCCATACACATGGCCAACAAAAGGGCCAACACCGAGCAGGCCATGAAGCACAAACGTCAACGCGAAGTCGGAGGATCCGCTAGCGGAAAGAAAATGCGAGTCGAGATCAAGGAGAGGCGTCCGGAAGCGACCCGGCGAGCCGAGGCCAGACGACCATACGACAGACCCGTCGTGCACCCCTATTGGCCGGCTCCCGAACGGCCAGTTCATGAGATACAAGCAGTCGCTCCACCTCCGCCGATTGATGACTGCACACGAACGAGGAGACAGGTAAGACCTCTAAATATTGTCGCTAACATAAATCCTATACCCACAGCACGGAAGAGTGCTTTTACTTGAAAAAGATTATGGAGGGCATCATACAGCAAGGGATCCCGCCTCCTAATCAATGGAGGCGAAGGTCAGCAACGCGAGAAGACAGTGATCCCACAGTCGCCGCCGAGTGTAGTCGTGGCAAGCAGCCGGCTACTGAGGAAGATGAGGCCCAGTGGCGTCAGAAGCCGGTTATCAATATGATAGTCGGCGGATCGGAGGGCGGCGACTCAGCGAATACTCGAAAGGCCTGGGCTCGCCAGTTGTATGTCGGGACGGTGTACGGGCGCGATGAAGGCTCGAAGAAGGTGTGCCGAGAGCCCATCACTTTCACTGACAAAGATTTGCCCACGGGAGAAACGCCGCATCGAGATGCTCTGGTTATAGCGATGGATATCAATGGGGTAGTCGTTCGCCGGATCCTGGTTGACACTGGGAGCAGCGTCAACGTGCTATACCTCGAGACTTTCGCCAAAATGGGATTAACCCGAGAACAGCTGAACCCCGTCAAAATGCCACTCGCCGGTTTCACTGGGGACTCGGTGGAAGCAGAAGGATCCATCACCCTGCCCGTAGAAATTGGCAGTTATCCCGACGTACAGAAGCTCAACATGAAGTTCATCGTGGTGAATCTAGCCTGCTCACACAACGCTATACTCGGTCGACCGGGCCTGGAGGATCTAGGAGCATTGATTTCCATTGAGCACCTCTGCCTAAAATTCCGCACACCAAGTGGGATAGGCACGGTGCGTTGCGACAGGAGATTCGCCCGCGACTGCTACCTGCAGGCCTGCAGAGGGATGGGCAAGCGCGAGATGCAGGTCCATGAGATCACGGAAAGGCCCCCAAAGAAGGCGATGATACCTCTCCCTGAGCCGGTCGTGGAACTGGAGGAGGTCGAGATCGATCCCAATCAGTCAAACAGGCGGGTCCGAATTGGGGTCGGCCTCCCTGAGGAAGTGCGAGAATAAGTCATTAGAGTGCTCCGAGAGCACCGGCTGGTCTTTGCCTGGGGTCCGGAGGACATGCCCGGTGTAGAACGATCCATCAACGCCCATCGACTCGCCGTGGATCCTGACCATCGGCCAGTCATACAGAAGAAGCGATATCTCGCCAATGATCGGAGGGAGTTTGTAAAGAAGGAAGTGGGCACGCTGCTGGCTGCGGGCCACATCCGAGAGGATAAATACCCGGAGTGGTTGGCAAACGTAGTTCTCGTACCAAAGCCCCCAGCTTGGCGAATGTGTGTCGATTACACCGACCTCAATAAAGCTTGCCCTAAAGACCCATTCCCCTTACCTCGGATCGATCAGTTGGTCGATGAGACCACCGGGTCGGCCCTGTTAAGCTTCATGGACGCCTTCAGAGGGTACCATCAAATTTTCATGCACCCGGCAGATGAGGAGAATACCGCATTTTTGACACCGGATGGAGTGTACTGCTATCGAGTCATGCCCTTTGGACTTAAGAACGCCGGGGCTACTTATACACGAATGGTAGCCCGGCTGTTCCAAGATCTACTGGGAAAGTCCATAGCCGCGTACGTGGATGACATGCTCGTCAAAAGCCGGGAAGAGAGCAAGCATGCGAGAGATTTGGCCGACTGCTTTCAAGTGATGCTAAGATATAATCTTCGGCTGAATCCTAAGAAATGTGCCTTCGCAGTACAAGGCGGGAAGTTCTTAGGATATATGGTTACCAAGCGAGGCATTGAGCCTAACCCTGAGAAGGTCCAGGCCATCATCAACATGCAGCCTCCCAGTACCATCAAAGACCTGCAACGGTTAACTGGTCGACTAGCTGCCCTCAGTCGTTTCCTGAGCAAGACGGCGGATAAAACTATACCCTTCTTCGAGGCCATGAAGAAGAAGGAAGGCTTCGCTTGGACAACCGAGTGTCAGCAATCGTTCGAGGAATTGAAGTAGTACCTTTCCACGCCTCCAGTATTGCCCACCCCCCAGGTGGGTGAGCCTCTGCCTTTATACTTAGCCGCCTCCCCCAAGGCGGTGAGCTCGGTGCTGGTCCGAGAAGCGGGACGTGCCCAGCACCCGGTGTATTACGTGAGCCGCTCCTTGAAGGCTGGTGATCACCGTGCGCAAGCTAGCGCCCTATTTCCAAGCCCACACTGTCCGAGTGCTGACTGATCAACCGCTGGGGAGCGTCTTGCGGAACCCCTCGTCGTCCGGTCGCCTGGAGAAGTGGGCCGTGGAATTAACCCAGTACTGGATTGAGTATCAGCCACGGCCTTCCATAAAATGTCAAGCCTTGGCCGACTTCTTGGTCGAGTGCACGGCAGGAGAAGAAGATAAGGAGTGCACCGCGGAAGACAGTTTAGGCGAATGGTGGGAGATGCATGCGGATGGAGCCGCCAGTCGACAACATTGCTGGGGCGGAGTTATGCTAATCAGTCCAGAGGGATTCCGGCTGTATTACGCCGTGAGCTATTTGTTCCCAACGTCCAACAACGAGGCCGAGTATGAGGCTGTGTTAAATGGCCTCCGACTCGCCAATGCACTGGGAGTAGAACGATTGCGAATCAAAACCGACTCCAGATTAGTAGTCGGGCAGATCTCCGGCACATGTGAGGCAAAGAACGCCCGGATGGCCCTGTATAAGGAGAAGGCGGTAGAGATGTTAAAGGAACTCGGGGCATACGAAATAGAATATATCTCTCGGATGGACAACGTGGAGGCCGACATATTATCCAAGATCAGCCTGGAAGGAGTACCGGATCACCTCGTTAAGATTTGCCAAAGGGAGGAGCTGAGTCGGTCGAGTATCGAGGAGATGCAATTAGAAGTCCAGCAGGTGACTTGTGAAGAGTTGGACTGAGAGGAAAACCCCGCGATGTTTTGGATCGAGGATATCCGACGGTTTAAGGAGACGGGCGAATTGCCGGAGGACCCAAGAGCCGCCGCTCGGGTTCGACGGAAAGCCCCTTCGTTCCAAATCATCGATGGGCAAATGTACAAGCGGTCATTCGAAGGCCCTCTCTTAAAGTGCTTGCTCAAGCCCGAGGCCGAGAAGATAATGGATGAAGCTCATTGGGGCATCTGCGCCGCCCACCAGGGTGCCCACACGCTCGCCCGGAAACTAGTCGTCCAAGGATACTACTGGCCGACCATGATGCGGGATTGCATCGAGTGGATAGTTAAGTGTGGCGTTTGCCAAGCCTTCACTAGGAAGGACACCTGGCCAGCCACCTTTTACACACCGGTCACCACAGCCATCCCTTTTGCCAAGTGGGGGATCGACTTGTTGGGGCCGTTACCGGCTGCACCCGAGAGCTTGAAATTTTGCGTCGTAGCTATCGACTACTTCACCAAGTGGGTCGAGGCTGAGCCACTGGCCACCATCACCGAATATAAATGCCGCCGCTTCCTCTGGAAGAAAGTGATTTGCCATTTTGGCCTGCCGGAGCATATTGTTAGCGACAAGAGTCGACAGTTTGATTGCCAAGCATTCGCCGACTTCTGTCGTCGACACGATATCCGTCACACCAAAGTGTCCGTCGCATATCCACAGGCCAACGGACAGGTTGAGAACACGAATAGAACTATAGTGGACGGGATCCGGAAGAAGTTGGAGGACATCGGGGGAAATAGGGCGGATGAGCTCGACCGGGTCTTATGGGCTTATCGTACCACGCAGCGACAGGCGACCGGAGAAAGCCCATTTTCCCTAGCATATGGCTTCGAAGCCAAGGTTCCGATAGAAGTGGTCGAGCCTACCCACCGAGTCCGCAGTTATTCCGATGAAGAGAACGAAGAAAGCCTCCGAATTGAGAAGAATTTCTTAGAGGAAAGAAGGGAAGCCGCATGTACCCGGATGGTGGAATACCAACAGGCTGTGAAAAGGTATCGTGATCGAAGGACTCGCCCACGAACCTTCCAGGTTGGTGATCTCGTGTTACGAGACCTGGAAGCAAGCCAACCCACGGAAGGGGGCAAGTTTGCAGTCAAGTGGGAAGGGCCATACCGCATTGCTGCGGTGGTCCAAGCCGGCACCTACAAGCTTGAAACCTTGGAGGGTAGACCCGTAGACCGGATCTGGAACGTCATCCATTTGAAGAAGTTCTACCAGTAGAAAAGGTTAGCCGTGTGTAGGCGCTTGAGTCTCAAAACTTGAATAAAAGAGCATATGAATTACTGCCAACTATCGCTTCGACTCGGCAAGAAAAGATAGGAAACAAGGGCCAAGACCCTTAGTCGTTTCCGAGAAAAAGCCAAAAGGATTCGCCTCGACTGAGGGACTCGGCGAGTATATAAAGAAACAACGGGGCACTGACCCTAAAACGTTTCTGAGAAAAGAAAAAGCCTAAGGAGTCGCCTCGACTGAGGGACTCGGCAAGAAAAGATAAGAGACAAGGGCCCAGACCCTTAGTCGATTCCGAGAAAAAGCCAAAAGGAGTCGCCTCGACTGAGGGACTCAGCGAGTATATAAAGAAACAACGGGGCACTGACCCTAAAACGTTTCTGAGAAAAGAAAAAGCCTAAGGAGTCGCCTCGACTGAGGGACTCGGCAAGAAAAGATAGGAAACAAGGGCCCAGACTCTTAGTCGTTTCCGAGAAAAAGCCAAAAGGAGTCGCCTCGACTGAGGGACTCGGCGAGTATATAAAGAAACAACGGGGCACTGACCCTAAAACGTTTCTGAGAAAAGAACGAGCCTAAGGGCTCGCCTCGACTGAGGGACTCGGCGAGAAGAGATCCGAGATAAGGGCTCAAATCCTTATTCATTTTTTGTGAACTGAGGGGAGTCGCCTCGATTGAGAGACTCGACAAAGAACAAGATCGTTTTAAAAGAGTCCGGGGCCTTAGCTATTTTTGGTTTTAAAGTCGCAAGGCAGTCAAAGGGAGATCGAGGCAAAGACAGTTCGGGATAAGCAGAAGCGGGAATTTTATTAAAATAAAGGGCCCGATAGGGAGGCCAACCTTTACAGAAAAGGCTATCTAAAAGATTAGCCCTAAGCTACGGGGGAGGGGGTGTCGACATCGACCCCTCCAACTTGTTCCCCTGTCGTTGGTCCAGCTGGGAGAACAAAAGAAGGGTCCTCTGCCTGAGGGGAGGACTCGGTGAGCTCGGTGGGCATTGCCGCAGGAAGAGCCGCAGGATCAGCAGTCGTAGCAGGCCTCTCAGTCTTCGGCAGGAGCTCTAACACCGGCTTGAGGCCCCAGCTCTCTGGACTGAAAGAGGAGTCGCGAGCCAGCAGAGTAGAATGAATTTCCGTCTGCGCCTCGCGGAAGCCCAGGCGATAGTCACGCTCGCCCAGATCCAGAAGGTAGTCATCTCCCTCCGGCGACGCCAGCCATTCCTTGCCGATCTCCTCCTGCCTAGCCGCAATCGCCGCCTTCACGTCCGCTTCAAAATCCGCCGACTTCTTGTAATCCTCCACCGAAGTCGCAGCAATAGTCGCGACCTTGTCCACTCCTCCTCCCATTGACGAGTAACCCTCAGCAGCTCGGAGGTATGCATAGCCTGCTCTTCCAGGCGAGCCTCCTCTGTTTGGCGCAATCGAGTGGACAGAGATTGCAGCCCAGTCTTGTACCCCCTCAGTCGCCTGCTCATTTCCATCTGGAAGGTGAGGTTCTACAAGGACGAAGGAGGTCAGATAAAGAGAAGAAAAGAACAGAAAAGACGACAAGTCAGAAACACTTACGCGGTATGATTGGCGAAGCAAGGCCTCGAGGATGTATTCGTCCGCTATTGCGCCAGTCATCTCCACGTCCTTAGGCAGAAGAATGTGTTCAGCCCAGGAGCGGACGAAGGAGCTGCCCTGCCAGATCTAGGCGTCCTCATCTAGCTCGATGCCCAACCGGATCCTCTTTGGGGCCGGCGCATCCGATTGCTCGACTGGCCGCTTAGAGCTCGAACTTTCAGACGGAGGAGGACGCGGCAGTCGGGAAGGCGAGACGACGGGCGACGTCGTCAAGTCCACCACGGTACGTGGTGGTGGAGGAGTCGACCTTGAAGCCGGGGAAGGAAAAGATGAAGAGGCAGCGGCGGTGCCCGAGGCGCGTTGAGATAGTCGGCGCCTCATCTTTTCAGCTCTGTCAACCATCTCTGGAGTGGGAGTCTCGACTTCGTCGGAGCTGGTAGAGTCGGAGTCGTAAGGACCTGTAAAGGGAGAGGTTAGTGTTAGCAGTCGGACAGAGAATGAAAGAGAAGAGAAGAACATGGGAAGAACTACCTAAGGTGGCCGCGTCGTCTGGCAGCAAGCCTCGTTTTGCCATGGCTCGGACCCGAGACCAGTACTTAACGGAGTATGGCCCCAAGCTCTTCAAGAACTCGCCACCCTGGATCGCATCTTGGGTGTAGACGGCGCGCCGAGAGCAGGGCTTGAACAGAGCAGCCGGCCATAGGGTCGGAAAAGCAAAAGAAGAGAAAGAAGGACGAACGAAAAATAATAGGGCTTCCAGTCCTTAATGGAGTCGGAAAGACCCTCGAAGAGTTGTCGCCCAGGACGGGCGGCAACTTGGACAAAGCCCCGGGAGTGTGAGCCGACCTTATTCACGGTGAACAATTATCGGAAAAGGTCTAGATCCGTCTCACAAAGCCACCAATGTCAGAGGTTGATGTAGTAGGTGAGAGTTGGGTACCAACTGACCCGGAACGAGGTTATAGTGACGGAAGAAAAGGGAGAGAAACGGACACGGAGGCAGGTGAATACCCACGCAGCCCTCCGGCCCTAGGGTTAGCCTGCAAACGGCGCGTCTGCCCTAGGCTAGAGTCGAGTGATGGTGACCCGGCCTGCTAGGCCAGAAGCCCATTATAGGCCACGGCCTCTGGACCCACCGGGTCCGTATCGGAAGCTTCCAGAAAAATCCGGTGAAATCCGGTCCATCAGTTAGCACGGGCAAGGCTCGTGAAAAGATTCTAGTCTCGGAGTCGGACAGCCAGATTTGGCGACTCCTTGACAAGAAAGGCCCCGTTGGGGAACCAGAAATCGATCAAGGATACATAAGAGCGAGGAGAAACGAGAAAACACACAGTTTATTCAATAAACATGGGAAAGTACAAGGCCTAGGATTCGGCCGAACGCAGGTTACAAGGGAAAAGTAGATCAGGGCTTGGCTTCCTTCTCCTCTGACGGGCGAGCAGGCGGACGAACCTCCAAGAAGTACTGGGGGCGGAAAGGCAGAGGACTCGGCTCAGGCTCCGGCACCTCGTCTAGGGCGCTCGAAGACTTGGCCAAGCCAAAGAGCGAAGGAACCTCCCACACTTTTTCATCCTCTGGATCCGGGTCATCCACCACCGGTTCCATCTCCACGTCGACCGGCTCCACAAGCATCAAGTCCAGCATGTCTGGAGGCACCACAATCGGGTCTGAAGTCGAGTCACCCACCAAACGCCCTCCATTAGCCAGTCTTTTCTACTTTAACTTCTCCAGTCGAGCATGCTCCTGGTTGCGGATGGACCAGCGGCGATCACCGTCTCTGTAACTCATGGTCTCGCGCTTTTGGAAATGAGAGTAATGTGATTTACGCAGTCATGAAGGGTCCTTATATAGCCCTAAAGAAGCGAATACCCAGGCGGAAATCACGGAGGAAATCACAACTGACATAACCGAGCCGGATTAGATGGGTGGTGTGAATCTCTGTCAGAGGTTAGTTCCGTCAAATCCACTCGGGAAGAGCGAGATTCGCACGCTAGGCTGAAAAGATTAGATTCACCCAAGATATGGGGAATCTTGCAGATGTCAGACTAAAAAAGGCTTGACGATATGGCCGACTCCTCGAACAGTCGGCCGGGAAGATACGAGACAAGCATGAAATGTAGGACAATGCAGAAAAATACCATTTTATTAAAAAAGGAGGGGTACAATGAGTTGGGAGCTTATTACAACAGAAATAATTAAGATGCTCCTAAGTAAGCCCCTCGGAAATACGAAGCCGACCCTGACCGAGGTGATCACTCGCCAGGTGAAGAGGAGTCGCTTCCAAAGAACATCTCCCCCGATGGTCCAGTGGGAGATGGGCAGAACGAATCCCAAAAGGCCGGCATGAGTGGAGGCACTACCGGCTCCTCGTCATCTGGATACGTCTCCAGATAGCGAGCATAGTCCTCGTCATCCATTAGGCCCGTAACCGGCCCGTCCAGGTCATCCAGTGGGATGGAGAAAGTCATGCGAAAAGTCAACTGCTTGGGGACTGCCACCTCCACGAAGGACCCATCCTGGGAAGTCACCCTAGCAGTAGTTGGAGGCGGTGGATTGTGCGAAGATGGAACGGTCTCGCGTCGAGGTGGAGTCGGCGGCCGAGGAGTCGAGGAGGTAGCACCAGCAGGAGACCTCTGAGGAATTGGTCGAGGGGCATTCTTCTTATTTTCCCTCTCGGGCCGGGTCCGCTTCGAAGGTAGTGGGTGTCGGGGAGACCCGAAGTCGATCCGCTTCCCCTTCAGAGGCGAGCGACCCATGGCTGATCAGTGAGACGAAAGGAGGAGAATAAGATGCCATTTATAGAAGCTACGCGGAGCTAGGAGAATCCAAACGGTTCCGTTGAATCCGGGAAAATGGCAAGGAATCTGGACGTTACAAGAGCTATTCAATGCAGGGATCCGGTGATTAAGAAGGCAACCCCGTTACTACTTTCCCAAACCCGGATTAGTGGACCAGGTATGGAAAAGTGAGGGACTAGTTGATGGGGTGAGGACCCCGACCCAAGAAGGATTGGCCCAAGAGAGGGATCCAAGCTAAAAAACATGGGCCAGCGTCGAAAAAGGCCCGACAAGTGCTTGGGCCGAGCCTAGGAGTCGGCCCAGGCCCAAGCATAAGAGACTCGGTTCAAGAGCCGTTAAGGGAGCCGTTGAAGGCATTAAAGACAGGACTCGGTCGGACTGTTACAGATCCGTAAGAGCCGTTGGCCGGCCCGGTAACGGCACCCAATGGCTCGACAGTTGTAATTAGCCTTGAAGTCGACCATTAATGGCTTTCAAGTCGATGGGAGGGGAGCCTGCTATATAAAGGCTCCTCCGCCCTTGTAAAGGAGAGAGGTTGATACTCGGAGAAGAGAGAGACACGTGAGACTATTGCAAATACTCTTCATTTCTTTTACAATCGTTTGTCAAAGGTGCATCCACCAACTAAGGTTGTGTTGGACCTCCTTGGGCCCGAAAACCCAAAAACCAACAAGAGCATGCATGGAGAAGGTGGTAACAAAAGGAGGACTTCAAGATTAATTACTCCATCAGTCAAGCTTCGTGATTATGTTTGTGGATAAAAATATTTGTTGTTAGTTGGTCATGAATGCATGTTTGTTTCATTTGACTATTTCTTACTGCATTTCCTTATGGTTGTTAGTAGTGCCCAATAAATCTCGGATAATTAGGAAGCCATTATTTGTAAATTCAATATTTATTGAGCATGAGAAATAAAGTACAGGGCATTACCCTTTGAATCAAAACTTCCCTGTCTGAACTCTAATTATTCTGTTTCTCCCTCATATTTCTTTTCTGGAGGATTTCCACCCTCGAAAGTGGAACAACAACCAAAACAAAATTACTTCCCCAACAATTTGGTGCTTTCATTGAGAGTTTCATGGCTAATGAAGGCGTACAAACTCGCCAGCGGGCTCTAGAAGACCAAATACAGCAGGTCCGAGAATCCCAACAACGAACGACGGAGGAGATCTGGCGAGCCTTGGCTGATCAAAACCAGGCTCTTACTACTGCCATCAACAATGCTATAGCAGAGTTATCAGTCAGAATCACCCATCTCAATACACTACCTGCCACGTCATCATCTACCTCTCCGGGTGCTGCATCACCACCGGCTCATGCCAATCAAACCATGGTGAACCAGAACACAAATATATTACAACCACGACCTCCTCGTTGCGACATGTCCACGTTTGATGGGACCAACCCATTGGACTGGATATTTCAAGCTGAGAAATATTTCAGTCTTTGGGATACTGTAGAGGAACTAAAAATAGATGTTGCAAGCTTTTACATGGTGGGACAAGCACTTTCATGGTTTCAGTGGATGCATAGAAACCAACAACTCTCCTCGTGGAGGGCATTCACGGTCGCTCTTGAGCAAAGATTTGGGCCTTCAACCTATGTGAATCATCGAGCTGCTCTCTTCAAATTGGTCTAAAAAACCACAGTAAGTGCATATCATTCAGAATTTGAGGCCATAAGCAACTGGGTAAATAACTTGCACCCAGAAGCCTTGTTAGATTGTTTCGTTTCTGGACTTAAACCAGCGATCCAATGTGAGTTGGCCTTACTTAAACCTTCTTCACTTTCTGAAGCTATAAGTTTGGCTAAGTTAGTCGAAGACAAGCTTCGAGACACTAGACCAACATATCATCGTCCTACCACACCCAACACTTGGAAACCGTCCAACACCATCCCTGACTCACCACTAAACCAACGCCAAGATGGCTAGCCACCACTGCTACCACTTCCTCCACCCACAAACCATAAAACCTCCCTACCAATCAAACGTCTTACTGCTTCAGAAATGCAAGGCAGGAGAGCACAAGGGTTGTGCTATAATTGTGATGAGCGGTATAGGCCGGGACATCGCTACCGTACACAACAGTTTCTATTACTCTTGGTTGATGATCCATCTGAGCCAACCAATGTTGAAGAAGAAGATTTTAAGGCGAACGAAGGTGAACCAACCACGATGGAACCCGAAATTGAACCTGAAATGTCCTTGCATGCTCTAGTTGGGTCCATGGGACCATGCACTTTCAGGTTGATTGCAAGCATAGAACAGCATGACTTTACAGTTCTTATTGATACCTGTAGCTCCCATAATTATCTCCAACCAAGGATCGCGAGTTTCCTCCATTTATCGGTTGACACAACCTCTTGCTTCTCAGTAGCAATGGGGAACGGTGAAAAAATTCATAGTATTGGAACATGTAACAATGTGGAGTTTGTTATGCAGGGGGCACAATTTGTTGCTGATTTTTATATTCTGGAGTTTTCAGGAGCAGATGTTATCTTAGGGGTCCAATGGTTGGAAGGTTTGGGGAAAATAATTACAAACCACAAGGAGTTGACAATGGAGTTTGAGCATGGAGGAATTCCTGTTAGACTGGTAGGGAGCCAAACACCTTCTGTTTCACCTATAACTAACCACCAGTTGATGAGGTTGCAGCAAACTGGTGCAACAGAGGAATACTTCATGTTGACTATGCAACCCACGTCATCCTCACTTTACCACACACTATCACCAGGTATCCAAGTTCTCTTATCTCCGTACTCTGATGTTTTTAGCATACCAAATGGTCTACCCCCACATATAGCTTTAAACCATAAAATAACTCTATTGCCCCACTCTATCCCGGTCAATGTTAAACCGTATCGTTATCCTTATTTCCAAAAAAATGAAATCGAGAGACTAGTCTAGGAAATGCTGCGAGACAAAATAATCCAACCATCAACTAGTCCCTTTTCATCACCTGTCTTATTATTCCACAAAAAGGATGGGACTTGGAGATTCTGCGTTGATTACAGAGCTCTTAACGCCATACCCATCAAAGATCGATTCCCTATGCCATCTGTAGATGCGTTACTTGACGAATTACATGGAGCAGTGATATTCTAAAAGCTTGATTTGCGGAGCGGGTATTTTCAAATTCGTGTTCATCCCCCAGACATTTCTAAAACCGCATTCAGAACCCATGAGGGACACTATGAATTTCTTGTGATGCCCTTCGGCCTTTCAAATGCACCAGCAACATTCCAAGCTACTATGAACTCAATCTTCAATCCGTACCTCCGTAAGTTCATCTTGGTGTTTATAGACGATATTTTGGTGTATAGTCGCTCTCTTTCTGATCATATTCAACACCTTACTATTGTTCTTGAAACACTTCGCCAAAATCAGTTGTACGCGAAGCTTGCTAAATGTAGCTTTGGACAATGCCAACTTGAATATTTGGGACATTTTGTATCAGCTGATGGTGTTCAGGTGGACCCGTCGAAGATCCAAGCTGTTGTAGATTGGCCTAAACCAAAGACAGCAACCGAGGTTCGGGGATTTCTTGGCCTTACAGGCTATTATAGGCGATTTGTTCGGGGGTATGCTACGATCGCAGGACCGTTGACAGAGTTATTGAAGAAAGATGGTTTTGCTTGGGGAGAGGCTGCTGAGGAATCCTTTCATAAACTAAAAGCAGCCATGACTAAAACTCCAGTTCTTCGCCTCCCAAATTTTGACCTTCCATTTACTGTGGAAACAGATGCTTCAGGGTGTGCAGTTGGCGCCATCCTATCGCAAGAAAATCACCCCATATCATATTTTAGTAAGAAGTTACCACCTCGATTTATAGCCGTGAAATGTATGCTATTACAGCGGCGGTGCGACGTTGGCGCCCATACTTGTTAGGTCGGTCATTTACCATCGTTATCGACCACCAAAGTTTGAAGCAACTTTTGTCCCAAACCATTCAAACCCCAGAGCAGCAACGATGGTTAACTAAATTATTGGGATTCGAGTTTACCATTGAGCACAAAGCTGGTGCAGAAAATCGTGGTCCCGATGCTTTATCAAGATGGACTGTTGAAGCAACAACTAATTTGATGAGTCTCACTGTTGCCACCACCACATTTCTAATTGAGATTAAAGAAGCGTTGCAGATAGACCCATTTGCGCAAGACATTCTCAAATCTATTAATGCAGGGGAAGTAGTTGACACGAGATTTTCCCAGAAGCATGGCATATTATATTATGACGGTAGGATTTATGTCCCTCAGAGTCTGGGTTGCATGAAAAGTTATTGCATTTGTTCCATGGTTCGCTAGTTGGAGGCCATTCGGGAGAGCACAAAACATATACCCGTCTAGCTGCTACTTTCAATTGGCCAATGATGCGTAAGGACACAAAGGCGCATGTGAAAGCATGCTCGGTTTGTCAGCAAACCAAACCAGAGATTTTTTGTCCAAAAGGTTTAGTGCAGCCATTACCAATTCCTTCACAAATTTGGGAAGATATTACCATGGACTTCATAACCTCATTACCAAAATCAGGTGGGAAATCTGTCATTTGGGTTATCATTGATAGGTTGTCTAAATGTGGTCATTTCTGTGCTTTACCAAATGGTGTGACTGCTCCAAAATTGGCAGAGTACTTTGTCCGTGAATATGTGAGATTACATGGATTTCCCCGCTCCATTGTTTCGGATCGTGATCCTTTATTTACCAGCTTATTTTGGAAAGAGCTTTTTCGTCTACAAGGAACTAGTCTGAAACCGAGTACATCTTACCACCCCCAAACTGATGGGCAGTCTGAAGTAGTCAACCGATGCCTTCAAATGTATTTGCGTGCCATTGTAAGTGATTATCCAACCAAATGGGTCAAGACCCTTCCTTGGGCAGAATACTGGTATAACACCTGTGTTCATAGTTCAACCGGTTTCTCCCCCTTCCAGATTGTCTATGGCAGACCCCCACCACCACTAATCGGCTACTCTAGTGATGGAACTCCTGTGGAAGCTCTCGACAGTGCACTCTTAGACCGTGATGCTCTTTTGGCTACTCTTAAACTGAATTTGCAACGGGCTCAAGCGAGGATGCGAGAACAAGTTAATCATCATCGGCGTGATAAGTAATTTTCCGTGGGTGATTTGGTTTTTGTCGCCAAAGTTCTGTTGCTTGGCGATGTAATCATAAATTGGCTAAACGCTACTTTGGTCCGTATCAAATAATTGCACGTTTGGGGAAAGTTGCTTATAAATTATTGTTGCCAGACACTGCACGCATTCACCCAGTGTTTCACATCCATCTTCTTAAGTTTTGTCCAAATCCGTCTAGTGTTATCCCGTTGCATCCCCCTCCTTCAGCAGATCAATTCCCAATTCCACTCAGCATTCTTGGCCAACGGATTGTCAAGGAAAATGGTAAGAAGGTACATCAAGTGCTCGTCCATTGGGATCATACTACACTTTCAGAAGCAACTTGGGAGAATTGGGATCTTTTTCATGCTTCATTTCCTGATATCCGCTTTGAGGACAAGGCTCCTTTAGATGAGGTGGGTAATGTGTTAGAAAATAATATTTTTGTGGCTCAAATTTATCAGCTTCCAACAGGCCACGTTTTATCTTCATCTTGACCGTGCTGCACGTGTCCCACCATCCAAGCATTTCTTCACCTAAAATTACTCTCTTCCAAGTGCATGCCACATATTTCTCTTATTGTAGTGTATAAATAGCTTACTGCTTTTCTTGTAATAAGCACATCAATTCTTACATACATCAATTCATTGAATTCATATATTCATTCCTTTGTCTTTTTTCCTTACGTAGCATATATATATTATAGTCATTCTTTCTATTCTTTTATGTTATAATATATATATATATATATATATATATATATATATATATATATATATATATATATATATATATATATATATATATATATATATATATATATATATATATATATATATATATATATATATATATATATATATTTCCCTTATTCCTAATTATTTTGTCATTATTTATATTTTCCCTATTATTTAACTTCTATCATTCTCAATTTTTGATTCTTTGTTTCCGCCTTATTCCGCTATATTCTTAACAAGTGGTATCAGAGCCAGGTTTATTTGAGAATTATTTTCAAAGATGTCGACTGTTACAAAGTTCGATATCGAGAAGTTCGTTGGGAAAATTAGCTTTTCTATCTGGAATGTTCAGATGAAAGCCGTTCTAACCCAGAACGGTTTGAAGAAAGCACTAGTTGGGAAGAAGAAGAAACCAGCTACAATGACAGATGAAACTTGGGAAGATTTGGATGACAAGGCACGTTCGACCATTCTTTTGTGCTTGTCTAAAGAGGTTCTACGTGAGGTGGTAAGTGAGACGACTGCGTCAGATTTATGGTCCAAGCTGGATACGCTTTACATGGCCAAGACTCTGGCGAACACGTTACGCCTGAAGGAGCGTCTGTACACAATCCATATGACGGAAGGTACTTCTATTAAATCTCACTTGGATGAATTCAATTCTATTTTATTGGACTTGGAAAATATTGATGTCATAATTGAAGATGAGGATCGCGTTGTTTTATTACTTCTTTCTTTCCCTAGATCATACAAGCATTTCAAAGAAATTATGTTGTATGGTAATAATAGTGACACCCTTACTTTCGACAGTGTTAAGTCAAACTTATTGTCCAAAGAAAAGTTTAACTTTGAAATTAAGTCTGAGGACAAAGGTGAAGGCTTAACTGTAAGGGGTCATTCACTTGAATCAGGGTAGCAATAAAAATTCTAGTTCCAAGTCCAAAGGATGTATGTCCAACAAATCCTGTAAGTACTGCAAGAAACATGGTCATGATGTGACTGAATGCTTCAAGCTGAAAAACAAGGAAGGGAGAGAAAAGAAGTCCGCTGAAGCTAGTGTTGTTGAAAGTGATTCAGAAGGTGATGTTTTGTTATCTGTTAGCTCCGGTTGCAAACGGAGTGAAACCGAGTGGATTCTGGACTCTGGTTGTACATTCCACATGTGTTCTCACAAAGATTGGTTCGTCTCTCTGGAACCAGTTGATGGTGGAGTTGTCTTGATGGGTAATGATACCCAATGCAAGGTTAGTGGAATTGGAAGTGTTCAGATTAAAACTCATGATAATGTTGTCGGGACTCTTACCAATGTTCGGTATATTCCTGATTTGAAACGCAATCTGATATCCTTGGGCACCTTGGAATCTCTAGGGTGCAAGTACATAGCTGAAGGTGGAGTTCTGAAAGGCATAAAAGGCTATCTTGTTCTCATGAAAGCTTCTCGTTCCAGAAGCTTGTACGTCTTGCACGGTAGTACTGTGACATGTTCAGTAGCGGTATTCTCATCGATGTCTGATGCGGATCTCACTCAATTATGGCATATGTGTCTGGGGCATATGAGTGAGAAAGGCATGCATCTCCTGAGCAAGAAAGGCCTCCTTGGTGGTTCAGGTACGGGTAAATTACAATTTTTGTGAGAATTGTGTTTTTGGGAAACAAAAGAGGGTTAGTTAATCTACTGCTACATACCACACCAAAGATGTATTGGAATACATACATTCTAATTTATGGGGACCAACTAAATTCCAGTCTATGGGAGGCTGTAGATATTTTATGTCTATTATTGATGACTTTTCTCGTAAAGTCTGGGTCTATTTCCTAAAACACAAAAATCAGGCATTTTCTATTTTCAAGAAGTGGAAAATACTTGTTGAGACTCAGACAGGTAAAAAAGTCAAGAAGCTCAGGACAGACAATGGCTTGGAGTTCTGTGAGTCAGATTTCAATGACTTTTGTGCGGCAAATGGAATCGCCAGGCACAAGACCTTACCTGGTAAACCCCAACCGAATGGTGTTGTCAAACGTTTGAATAGGATTCTATTGGAAAGAGCTCGTTGTATGCTCTCTAATGTTGATGGAAACGGCGTGATTTTTGGGCCGAGGCCGTTTCTGCTGCTTGCTATTTTGTAAATACATCTCCACATTCATCCCTTGAATTCAAAATTCCAGAGGAAGTTTGGTCAGATAATCCTGTTGACTACTCTATCTTAAGAGTTTTTGGATGTCCTGCTTATGCTCATTCTAGTACGGGTAAATTAAACCCGAGAGCTGTCAAATGCATTTTCCTTGGTTATGCTTCAGAGTCAAAAGATTATCGTCTATGGTCTCCTGATTCTCAGAAAATCATTCTGAGTCGAGATATCACTTTTGACGAAAATGCACTAATTTCTTCCGGAAAAGTTCCCAGTACAGGTGAGGCGCAGAGTACTGGTGAGAAAGTGGAGTTTGAGTTCAGATCTATTGATAGTATTACTACCACGGATGGTAATACTAAAGATGATGCATCTACTAGCGTCGCACCTCTCGTCGAGCCACAACGAGAGTACTCCATTGCTATGGATCGTCCTAGGAGGACAATTAAAAAACATGCTAGGTATGCTAGTGATGATGAAACCAACTTGGTTGTTTATGCACTTTCAGTCACACAGGAAGTTGATGGTGATCCATCCTGTTATTCTAAGGCGTTTTCCTATTGCTAAGTTCACGCAGTGCTTGAGTTTAGTCAATTGTTTCAGTTGTTAATTCTACAATGAATTTGATCCAAGGTGGAGATTGTTAGAAAATAATATTTTTGTGGCTCAAATTTATCAGCTTCCAAAAGGCCACGTTTTGTCTTCATCTTGACCGTGCTGCACGTGTCCCACCATCCAAGCATTTCTTCACCTAAAATTAATCTCTTCCAAGTGCATGCCATATTTCTCTTATTATAGTGTATAAATAGCTTATTGCTTTTCTTGTAATAAACACATCAATTCTCACATCAATTCATTGAATTCATATATTCATTCCTTTGTCTTTTTTCCTTACGTAGCATATATATATTATATTCATTCTTTCTATTCTTTTATGTTATAATATATATATTTCCCTTATTCCTAATTCTTTTGTCATTATTTATATTTTCCCTATTATTTAACTTCTATAATTCTCTAGAGCTAGTAGCATTCAAAAAAAAAAAACTTCTATAATTCTCAATTTTCGATTCTTTGCTTCCGCATTATTCCGCTATATTCCTAACATAATGTTACGAATAAGAGCATGAATGGAGAAGGTGGTAACAAAAGGAGGACTTCAAGATTAATTACTCCATTAGTCAAGCTTCGTGATTATGTTTGTGGATAAAAATATTTGTTGTTAGTTGGTCATGCATGCATGTTTGTTTCATTTGACTATTTCTTACTGCATTTCCTTATGGTTGTTAGTAGTGCCGAATAAATCTCGGATAATTAGGAAGCCGTTATTTGTAAATTCAATATTTATTGAGCATGAGAAATAAAGTACAGGGCATTACCCTTTGAATTAAAACTTCCCTGTCTGAACTCTAATTAATCTGTTTCTTCCTCATATTTCTTTTCTGGAGGATTTACACCCTCGAAAGTGGAACAACAACCAAAACAACAATTACTTCCCCAACATATATATATATATATATATATATATATATATATATATATATATATATATATATATATATATATATATATATATATATATATATATATATATATATATATATATATATATATATATATATATATATAGCTTGTGGATGCTTAGTTATTCGGTTAGCCGAATAACCGATCGAAACCGAAATAATCGATCGGTTATGGAGATTTAAAAAATGTCATTGGTTATTCGGTTATCGGTCGATTATTAACTGTAACCGACCGATGCTCACCCCTCGATGATGTTACTCTTAAAACTTATGGTCGTAGATTTGAGTAGATATTACTGATGTTACTATTTGGGTTTGTATAATGCGTAGACATCTGGGTCTTTTGAACCCTTGTTACTTATTTTGACTTTATGTTATAGTTAGTTTAGCCTTGCAGCTATCCAAGTGTGGATAGTTGCGGCGGTAACATCCCCGCGAATGTTTAAGGGCCTTAACTTTATTCTAGTATGAATGGATCTTTTGCTTAATTCTCTCTTTTAAGTTCATAAATCTTTTAGGCTCTAGTGTTAGATTTGGGGGTGTTACAGTCCAAAAGTCCCTCCTCCTAGCATTTAATCTGGTATTTATAGGAGGTGCGAGGGAACATATGCCAGCCTCTTGACTTGTGTAGCACGTGGAACGCATGCACATGGGAAGGTTAGAGGCGTCACTGATCCCTCCACGTGCCTTGAGATTCCTGACTCTATTGGTCTTACTACTGCTGGGTTTGGCTGAAGGAACATAGCTTAAGGCTCTACGTAGTATAGGTCGAGTTGTCGATCCCAACCTAATATAGTCGGGGTGAAATAATAAATGTTGGGCGTTAGTCGAGTTTAGTCCCTGCTTGATTCGAGATGTTTCACTATGGCTTACCATGGAGGGATGTAGTTAAATGGTTAAGGTCCACATACTTTTCACAAATTGGTTTTAAGTAGGATATGGCAACTAAATAGCCAAAGAACTCTATGGTTAAGCGTGCTTGACTTACAACAGTCACAGGATGGGTGAACAATTAGGAAGTGAGCATAATGCAGCGCTGAGATCTATCAATTGGTATTAGAGTCGAGGTTATAAGTTTGAATTGATGGCGAGGCGAAGGCCGAGTCTTGTCCCGGATGGGATTTGGGCGTAGGTTAGGCCTAGTCTAGTCCCAGGAGGGGGATGATTGGCGCGAAGGCTAAGGACCGAGTCAGGCATGCCACGCAACTTGGCTTGGGGTCAAGTCTAGCCCTAGGAGGGGGACGATGTGTGCAAAGGCTAAGGACCGAGTCAGGCATGCTGCGCAACTTGGCTTGGGGCCAAGTCTAGTCCTAGGAAGGGGATGATGGGCACAAAGGATAAGGACCGAGTCAGCATGCTACTTAACTGGGCTTGGTGTTCAAAGGTTGCGGCAGGTGCTCGGAGGTGGATTGTTGGGCGTTGGCCGAGTTCAGCCCTGCTCGATTCAAGATGTGGGGTTGTGGCTTACCATAGAGGGATGTGGTTAAATTGTCAATGTTCACCTACTTATCACCAATTAGTTTTAAGTAGGATATGACAACCAGATAGCCAAAAAACTCCTGTGGTTAAGCGTACGTGCTTGACTTACAACAGTCACAAGATGGATGACCCACTGGAAGTGAGCGTAATACAGCGCTGCGATCCATCAATAAAAGCCAGGCATTGCTGCCGAGCAAGCCCTCAAGGGTTGGTATGCTCAGAGATAGCTCCACTCAGTGGGTCGCCCCGGTACTGAACATGTATATAGTATGATACTATAGGAACGGTTGGGAATAATCGCTATCAATGTATATAGTGAATTCTTTGCAATGCAACTTTATATTATTATTCTCATAATAATTATTTAAATGATGATCTATAATTTTTTTTATTATGCTACATTTAAGTGTTGGAAAACATTTAGAAACAAAACAGGATTTTACAAACATCTATTTACTATTTATGATATTCAATAAAAGTTTAAAATATGACCAAAGTAGGTTGTAACACAAAATTTGGATATCAATGCACAAATTTAAGATAATAATATTTTTTTTCATGCAAGAAAAAAACGATATGATATTTATCTATATCTATATAAAAACAAAGGAGTTAATATCTCCAATGGTTCTCCAAGTATTAGGGTCTTACCAGAAGTGGTCCTCCTAGTTTAAAACGATCACTAGACGTCCTCCTAGTTTAAAGAAATAATCGCATGTGGTCATCCGTGAGGTTTGCTGTCAAATGGGCATTAAGTGTGAGGGCAAAGCTGTCATTTCACCTATATTACATCCTTAAAGGCTTCGTTCAGTTCACACCTGTAGTTGGGTAAATTGCTCAAAAATTGCAACTGTCTAAGGTTAGGGGATTGAATGTTCAGAAGATGATTCTACTGTGAGTATAATTTTCGTCACGGCTGGAAATTATCCATTTTCCGACCTCATTTCCAACCACCTAAAAAATTGGTCGCAAAAAGTGATTTTTTTTTTTAAATTTTTTCGTCAAAGGAGTAAGTGGTCAGAAAGTGGTCGGAATGTCTGACTACTTTTACTACGTTGGTGCGGAAAAAGAACTCATTCATGAATTTTTTGTGAAGTTAAGCCCAAGAAAGGAAGTGATTATCATCTTGCGAGTCAAGCTACTTCGCCGCTTCACCAATGACGAAGAATGGAAATAGTGTGAGCCTTATCACTTCATCTGCCACACCATCTTGCAGAACATTCCACACGACCTCACAAATCTCGTCATGTGTGTGTGTGGGTCCTCCGAGGGTAACTCGCTAAACGGATTGTTGCACCAAATATAGACCACCGGATGGATGGTAAAGTTGTTCGCCTAGATGGGTGAAATATAGATAGAGTTGTGCATGGAGAAGCCAGGGGTCATGTATTCTGCAATGGTTCTCATCCAGTTGTCTCATTGGGCATTATAAAATTCCTCCCTCCTTGGTTTCTCCATATGCCATTGAGCTTCAACGTTTTATTATTCTTCAACATGCAATTGCTCTCGGGGGCTATGAGATTTCTCGAAAGCGTCAAATCTTGGTTGAGGATGGACATTGAGTGGTGGTGGTGTAGGCCTTGGCATATGCCTTCCATTGAATTCTTCTTGATTTATGGCACTTGTGGATGCCATCTCACCAATTGCTTCTTGAACGGGAGTGTTCTTTGATTTCTTTCTTATAGCTTTTGTGATTTCTAGATTGAGTGGAATTAGTCCTTGAGTTCCCTTTGATCAGGTGTGCATGAACATAAAAGTAGACAAGACAAATGGTCCTTACAACTAAAAGTAGTTGCTCAAGTAATATACAAAGAAACAATAGAAAGCAACGGTAAAGATTGCAAAAAGAAAAGTTGAATCAAGTATCAAACCTTGAAATCCTTGCTTCACAAAACAAGATCACAATGACTACCGTATACCATCCTCGGAAAGAACGCCATTTTGACGTGTTAGTTTTGTGTGGTGAGTGTGTATTACGTGGATGGAAAGGTAAACAATAATGGAATCCCCGAGTGTCGTTCTCTAAGGATGGTAAATTTGGAAACACGGAGATATGTTAGTGAGCGGACTCAAGCTTATCACTTACGGGATTCAAGAAGAGCATTGTAGTGAATTGAGAGTGAGAGCAAGAGAAAGCAAACAAGTAGAAATCAATTAAAAGGAAATAGGTGGAGGATTGCCCCTTCATTGCAATGTGCAATAGTATCTAGGATAGGAGTGTGAGATTGTGAAGATTGTGTGTTCAAGAGAAATGTTTCGCAATGCCGTAGCCATTTTGGTCTCTACGGCCTATCATAGGTCAATGTGGCACTCGAGTGTCCACAAGCTCTATAAGAAAATTCTACAAACACCTAGCCTGCACTTCTTCCCAAGTTATGCCCTCTCGGATCTAAGACGGGGATTGTAAATGGATTCAAGGCTATCCTAACCTTAGCAATCTCTTGTCTAAGATTATGAACCCTACAATATTAAAGAAGTTGGGCCCCACTCCAAGAACATGATACAAATCATCTATTACAACATGAATTGGGACAATCTCAACACTCACACTCCAACGTTCAATTCAATCCACACTTTATTGACACAATTGCCACAAAGTAGCAATCCTAACCCTAGATACTTAGCTACTCATATTCAAAGATTGCAAATACCTAAAATTGAAGATAAGCATTGCAAGATAATAGAATTGAGGAATTGAAATGGAAATGTTTACCAATCTTCAATCAAAAGTAGATTACAATCAACAAGTGGAGAAGAATTAGCTCTAGATCTAAGGTGTTGTCAATACCTCCAAGCTAGATCTTCCTTTTTCTTCTTGAATTGTGAGAGTGTTTTGAGAGCTAAAATATCTAGAGAGAGAAATAAAATCTGGAAAATGATCAAAGTCTCTCTAACTCCAACTAAAATCTCTTGATTTAAAGGTATTTTCTACGCTTAAAACTTCGTGCCCCCGGCCACGCATCGCGCTACAATCGTGGCAGCATCCGTGGTAGGCTTTGAAGTTTAGCCACGCCCTCTGCCACGATTGCTGTGCGGGTTCTACTGAGTCCTAGGCCTCCTTCCGCACTCTTACAAAGTTTCTCCGTTCCAAGCCCATATGCCACTCCTTTTGCCCAAGGGTCATTCAAAGCACTAGAGTGCACATGTTATATGACTTTGCAAGGCATAAACAACATTTCATAGCTTATTCTTCATAAATCAAGCACAAGTGATCCAAAATATGCATAGAATATCACCAAATTAACCCTTAGAAGTAACATCTTTTGGCACTTATCAAACATCTCACTACCGCCCATTGCCACCATTCCATTGTCGCCGCTACCATCGACATCCCTTAGCCAATGACTCTTGTTAGTGTTTAAATATTGTAAACCCCAAACATGAATGTAGTTGGAAAATTATATTGGTTTGGTTTAGTGTCTAGTTATAGGACAGATTGAAGATCTAACAGAGCAAACACTACACCAGAGTCTTTAAAAACTAACCGTTGGACTACACTCAAGTATCCGCAAATAGCTTGTAACACCTCGTGTTACAACCCCTAAAACCAATTAAATCATTTAATCAATTACCCAAAAATAGGATTGAATTACAATAAATAATTTAGAAGAGGCCCACCATAGTCCGTGGGCCCCCCCCACCCCTAAAACCTAACCATAGCCCTAAAAGGAATAGAATTAGCAAGCCCACAATATTAGACCTTAATTAGGACTCCTAGGTATATAAATAGGGGACATAAGGGACACCTAGAACCCCCACCACAATAATCTCTCACCACCCAAAGAGTTCCAAGAACTCCCTTAAGAGAAATCAAGAAAGAAGGAAGCTTAAAGAAAGACCCTTCATAGCTAAGGAATTAAATAAGGCTAAGAGGTAACCCATGTCTCAACAAAACCTATTTTCATAGCTATGATTCCCCTCTTAGGATTTCCCCCATATTCATGTGTGATTGATGATTCGTTATATTGATCTTGATAATTGGCATTGTGATTCCATGGGTGATCTTGATGATCTTGAGAGGTTCTTGATGATTACATGGTGTTCTTGATGATTATATGATGTTCTTGATAATTGTATGATGTTTACGTCGTATTCCTACCGAATCTTGATATTAAAGGATGAATTGTGTTCTTGTTAATTTAAAAGTGATTAGAACCCTAGGTTGTATCGTGAAATTCGTGTGGTATTATTCTTGGTGTATTGGGTGGGAATTCACATGTTTGGGTGTTAATTATGTTTAGAAAAGCATGATAGGATTGGTGTCGTATGTTTCTTGATTTTGATCCGTTAATTGTCTACGTGTGTTATCAATTGCGTTTGAAAGTGTCTAAGCATGGTTTCGGGTTCCACAAAGGTTCCCGGGGCGTTTTTGGTGAAAAAGAGTCAGTGGGGGGTAGGTGGGGGTAGGGGACCCACCACCTACCCCTGGCCTATTTGGGCAACGCCGGCAGCGGGCAGCCGGCGGGCGGGCAGCTGCCCGCCGGGCACCCGCTGCCCGGAGTCACGCCACCGGCGGGTGAACCCTCACCCACCGGCTACCCGCTGGAAAATACCCTACCTCGGGTTTCCGGCTTCCCCGTTTGATGTTCCCCCGACCCCCGTGGCGTCCCAACGGACTCCGTCCATCGTGCCTATGCCTAGTTTGATGTTCGGGTACCATTCGTAGGTTGAATAAGTCTTATATATATTGCATGCTAGTGAATCGGTATCCCGTTGGCCTAGGTATGAGATGTATGAACCCCTTAGGATTATTCTAGTATGTGGATGACCATGCATAGGTTTCGTTATACGATTTCTTCCCCCTTCCCAATGTGCTAATGTGAGCTGCATGTACTTGCTATGTGTTATGTGTGCATGTTACCCCAATTTGGTTGCGATCAAATTGGTTATACGGGCAGTTGGATGGGTTGAGAACCATACTGACTATTAACCAGGCCGGTTGCGATCGGTCAGGTATATAAATATTATATAGGGCTGCGGTCCACCGTTTGGTTGCGATCAAACGTTCTACATGAGCTGCGGTTCATTTTCCTGGCTGCGGTCAGATGACATACTCTTGGGCTGCGGTCCACTGTTTGGTTGCGATCAAACTATGATGAGCTGCGGTTCATCGGTCGGTTGCGATCGACCCCTCCGTGTTGCGATACGGGGCAGGGTGCTGCGGGGCCGTGTCAGAGCTATATGCGCTGACCCTCATGTATGGGCATGCGATTGGTCCTGTGGCGCCAACAAAGTGTGTTACGTGACGAAATCAGGAGGATTGATGTTATGACTATTATGAAAACGTGACCATAGGATACATGCTAGTAAACTGTATATGCTTGCTTATGATTATTGGTTGTGCTTATCTATCGCATGCTTGTGAATTGTCTACGCTTGGTTATGCCTGTTAGTTGTGATTACCCCTATCTATCGAGTCTATTCCCTGATTTGAAAGCTAGAGTCTCTTAGGATATATCTTCATGCTTCGAAATGGTTTTTTCGTATATCTATGTATATATCTATATGTATTGTATTTCAACGCGTTGGAGTGGGTTACCAGCATCTCTCGCTGAACAGATATATTTGGCTTTCAGGCACAGAAGAGTAGACACCGGAGCGCGCTAAAACCCTGGAGTGTAGAAGTAGATAGTTTTCCTTTCGGCCTGCGTGCCATGTTATGCATTCCCTTTATTAAGGACATTAGTTAGTTAGCCTGTGCACCTGAGTTCTCCAGCTCAGGTGTGGCATAGCACCCCGTACTCTTGTATCGTGTTTTGAGATTTAATGAGATTCTACCTTTATTATGTAAGTTTTAAAAGTCTTGAAAATCTGGGGTGTTACATAGCTAGTAGAGTAGTTATGTTGATTGAGGTTATTTTACAAGAAAGACCTTACCTATCTGACATACCTCAAAGGGTAAGACAAGAATTCTCCTACTAGAAATATCTTAGGAATTACTCCGTACATGTTTTTCAAGAATCAGAGTACTATATATATGAGAGAGGTCTCAAAACAAAAGAGACGAGAAAACAAAAGAATACGAAGCAATAGTTGAATTACAAGAAACTCTCTCCATACCTTAAAAAGATTACTCTGATGTATCATCTCCTCAAGTCAATAAGGTGATCTGAGTTTAAGAAGTCACTTGAGAAGAAAAGGTTTACAAAGTTGTATCTTGGATCGTATTCCATGCAACTGTGATACAATGGTGAGTGAGTCAATGAGACAGACAACGATAACGTGGATCTCCAAAGAAGGGATTTCTTGGATTGCTGATTGCACGGATCGTCGGCCTCAACAATCCTCTATAGCTTCTACATATAGGGTAAGTTTTTACCGTGTGTGGTACACATTAGGTGAGAATGCATTCTTCTACCATCTATTTGACTTGCTGATGATATAGTGGAATAGACACACTGATGGTGGTCCCCTAGACGTAAATACTGGTGTATCGAATTGGGTAAACAATTCTTGTGTTCTTTATTTTCTGTTTGATTTTCATTCCGCGCTAAATCATATCGCTGTTGCATTAATTGGTCGAACAAACAAGTTTAGAGTTTGCAATAAGATATATAATCAAACAGTTAAGTCAAAAAGATAACCAGTAAAAATAGAATATCATAAATACACAAAATCACAACCTTATTGTCGCAAAGAAGGCGCCGACCATTACCATTGTCAACTGAAGAAGTTGACACGACGGTAACTTTCTTCATGAGTCGGTTTTACACACATTTTTCATGTGATGTAATTTTAGCATGTAATTATGTTTCTTTTCTCTGTAAACAAATTTTTAATAGTTATGCGAAATTTGATAAGGTTGTTTTATAAGTTTGAATAATATTTATTTAGTTAAACTAAAAGTCAATATATAATCTGAAAATGATGTTACAATCAAAATTAAAATGATCAAAGAAAATTTCGTAATTATTGTGAACAAGTAGGAATAGAAATAAGCCTACAAGGCAGCCACAAAATGGTAGCCGCCATTGGCTTCACATGACGGCTTATAAATTGCGTTTCGAAAAGGCAGATCGAACTGGCAGATTATTCTGGGACCTGGGTCCACCATGTAAATGTTCATAATTTACTTTATAAAATTTATAATTTGTTTTAAAATAAAAGAATCACAATTTATGATGATTTTGTATTGTATTAGTAAATTTTTAAAACTTAAAAATATAATTTATATTTTAGATGTCCATAATTTCAATACTAAAAATATACAATTTTAGAATAAAGTCCATCTTACAAGGTGAACCTTGTAACCCTAATCTATAACAAGTGGATGGAAAGAAAGTCGGCGTCGAATTGCGACGACGTGACGGCCCTTTCTGGTCAGACATAATTTTTGATAATCTTCAATCCTCCGAAATTCGCACAAATTAAATTTGGAATTTTTAAACAGCGCATATGTGGATAACATTTGAAAAATAAATTTCAAAGTTGTATTTTAAAGAATTAAAATACAAAATTAAACATGATATTTCAAACTTTAGATGGAACAATTAATTTACAACTAATGAATGATAAATTATTAAAAATAAAATTAATAATTACAAATATTGATCGGGTGTTATATTATAAATGATAAATAAGTAATGTAACATATTATTCTTTTTTTGAATGCTAATAGCTCTATTACAATGTAGTTTCTGTTTAGAGGCTCGAATTCACAATCTTTCAAATGGAAGTCCAACTCGGGTACCATTAAACCACGTAGTCCTGGTATGTAACATATTATTCTAAGAATACATAATTTTTTTTTACAAACTATTTATAATAATTACTTGCTCTTTCCATTTTATCATATTTGTCAAGTTTTATTTTCATTTATCGAACTATCACATATTCATCACTATCGTGTCACCCGCGCTTAACAATGAAGTTCATTGATTATTTAGTTATCATTTTTTAAAATTAATTCGTGATAAGTAGATGGATATTAACTATTTAAGGATGTGTTTGGAAAGCAGGAACATGTTTTCTGAAAATGAGTCATTTTTTAAAAAATATTTTCATTCTCAGTGTTTGATTGCTTTCCATAAAACTATCTTGGTGTGTTTGATTCATTTTTTTGAAAATAAGCATAATTATTTCTAATTTTATATATTTAAAAATATACAATGATGGTGGTGGTGATGGTCGTGGGTGGTGGTGGTGGCGACGACGGGTGATTAGATGCTCCACTGTTGCAAACGGGAAATGACTTCCCTAAAAAAAACCGATATATATATATATATATATATATATATATATATATATATATATATATATATATATATATATATATATATATATATATATAATGACTTTCAACATAAAACAGTTGCTGATTTGTCCTTCAACCAAAACCGTATTTCATTTTTAGACGAAATAGTATTGTAATTTATTAAAATAATCTTCATATTTAGGACTTTTTGAATATTTGAGCCGCCATAATAGTTTCTTTGGTTGAAAGCATGAAATTTTCAACTCTTATTATTATTATTATTATTATTATTATTATTATTATAATAATAATAATAATAATAATAATTATTATTATTATTATTATTATTATTATTATTGTTGTTGTTATTGTTATTGTTATTGTCTTAGAATCGAGTTGGACCGAAATAAAGGTTTGATTTCTTCGAGCGATCGTGCTATGTTATTGTTATTGTTATTGTTATTGTTATTGTTATTATTTGACGGTAATATAATTCTAATAATAATAATTGTCATTGCCAAATTATATTGTAGTTTTAGTATGCATGTAACTTAACTGTATACCATTTAAAAAACAAAATGAGGACCCTTATTTCTAACATGGTCAAAACATTAAATATACCAATGTGCAAAATTATGCATAATTCTTGAACACTTGTTTTTTGAGGAAAAGGTTGTAATATGTTATAATATGAACTTGAATTTGGGATATTTCATATTAAAACGTTTCTGATATCTTTCTCACTGTATACACACGCAAATACATAAATACAGGAAAGCATGACTTAGCATGAGTTGATGAAGATAACAGAGATGGAAATTCAAAGAGAAAACAATTTGGTTAACCATATGCATTATGGAAACTTCTAAGTCAAATGGAGGCCAATTAATCATATGTTATCCATTCAACCCTAAATTTCTTCATTGAATATTTGCATGCATGAATTGAAGCCAAATATTTCTCTATATAAACCTCAACCTATCCTCCTTTGGATCATACATAACACAAATTTTCAACTCTTTCAAACATTGATTTTTGACGAAAGATCAATTCAATCAACACCCAAAGTATGAGAGTTGCTTTTTTGTTAACCATTTTCCTTTTATCCATTGGTGCTTGGGCACCTTTGTGTTCTTGTGCTACTACCGTTCTTGAATGCCTTAACGATCGTTCAGACCCCTCTCATTCAATCTCCCCGGTTATATACACCCCCAACAACGGTTCATTTTCTTCGGTTTTACAAGAATACATTCGGAATTTGAGATTCAATGAATCGTATACAAAAAAACCACTTTTCATTGTGACTGCTACACATTTGTCCCACATCCAAGCATCCATACTTTGTGCCAAGGAGCATGGCCTCCAAATGAAAGCCCGAAGTGGCGGTCATGACTACGAGGGTGTATCGTATGTCTCTGACATGCCGTTCTTCATACTCGACATGTTTAACTTTAGGTCAGTCAATGTTAGCATTGAGGACGAGACTGCATGGGTTGAAGCTGGAGCTACCTTAGGGGAAGTTTACTATGGAATTGCCAATAAGAGCAACGTGCATGGGTTCCCTGCGGGTGTGTGTCCGACTGTGGGAGTGGGAGGCCATATTAGTGGTGCTGGATATGGAACCATGATGAGAAAATACGGCCTCACCGTGGATAATGTCATCGACGCCAAGTTGATTGACGTAAACGGTCGTCTACTCGACCGCAAATCTATGGGGGAGGACTTGTTCTGGGCGATCACGGGAGGCGGCGCCTCTAGCTTCGGAGTTGTCTTATCTTACAAAATAAACCTAGTACGGGTCCCACCTAAGGTGACGGTTTTCAGTGTCAGAAGAACCTACGACCAAAACGCTACCAACATCGTTTACCGCCACCAGCGCGTTGCCCACAAGTTAGACCCCAACCTCTTCATCCGGCTAACACTCGACGTCGTGAATAGCACCACACGGCCGGGACAAAAAACCATACGTGCCACCTTCAACGCCCTATTCCTCGGAGACTCCAAAACCCTCCTCTCGACCATGAATGAAAGCTTCCCAGAGCTAGGGCTAACCCAGAGTGACTGCACAGAAATGAGATGGATTGAATCCGTACTCTTCTACACCGGTTTCCCATCCGGAACCCCCGTGGAAGAATTGCTCTCTAGGGTTCCACAAGTCCTAGTCCACTTGAAGAGAAAATCAGATTATCTCCAAACCCCAATGCCCAGAAACGGCATAGAGTTCATCTTCAAGAAAATGGTGGAGCTTGAAACACCCATGCTCACATTCAACCCCTACGGCGGGAGAATGGCGGAGATTCCCTCCGCCGCAAAACCCTTCCCCCACCGTGCTGGAAACATCGCCAAGATTCAATACGCAACCAACTGGAACGAGGATGGGTACGAGGCATCACAACACTACTTAGAAATAACAAGACAGCTTTACGAATATATGACTCCATTTGTTTCGAAGAATCCTAGGAAAGCGTTCTTGAACTACAGAGACTTGGATTTGGGGATAAATCACAACAAGGGTTCGCGAAGAAGCTACTTTGAAGGGAAAACATATGGGTTGAAGTATTTCAAGGAGAATTACAATAGGTTGGTGAAGATAAAGAGCAAGATTGATCCAGATAACTTCTTTAGGAATGAACAAAGCATCCCTACGTTCCCGACTTGGAGGAAATGAAACTACGTTACTTAGCCTATATATGTCTCTCCTTAGCTCCACAATAAATGTTAAAATTAATTTCATTCTGTTAGTTATGTACTAATAAATCTTTGTATGTGATTTTTATTTGGAATAAGACAGTGTATAATAAGAAATATTTAAATTTCACCTTTAATCTAAGTCATGTAGTCATTTTTATTTTTATTTCAAGTATTATTTTTGTTATATTTGATACTTCAAATAAAAATTTTGATAAAAAATAATTGTATGTTAACAATATATTTTACATTTCTAGTTCAAAAATTTGTGTTTAACTTGCGTTTTATGCTCATAGCATCTCCAATGAAGGCGCCAAATTAAACATCAAAATGGCAAAAAAATGGTGAGAAGAGGCTCCAATCAACACGGCAAATCGCCATTTTTTATTTTGCGCTTGGTGAACAGTGCAGTGCCATATTTGGTAATTCCCCCTTACTTCTTATTTGTATGTTAACAATATATTTTACATTCCCCCTTACTTTTTATTTGTAATTCCTCTTATGTCATTGGTTTAGTTTTAATGTATTTAATTTGTATATTTTATTAAATTGTTAAATATAAATTTTATATTATTAAAAATAAATTTTATCATTTGAAAGATCTTATTATCAAGACGAATAAAACATGTCTAATATTGAACATGAATTAATTAAAAATAAAAATACATAAAACTTAATTATAACAAAATTAAAGCAATTTACATTTAAAATTACTTTTTTTTTGAAGGTCAATCTTGCGATTGTATTAATGAATCAAAACCGAAATAGCGTCAGGTGGGATAACATCCCAGTACATAGCTTGATCCTGTGTAAATGCTAACGAAGCTAAAGTATGCGCATGTAAATTAACCTGTCTAGAGATGTAATCCAAAGTAATACGATTAAATAAAGACATAAGCGTTCTGCACTGGTCAATTGTGACCCCAACGTACGAATGGATCGGCGTGTGATGGTGCCGGATAATCGTTGTCAATTCCATGCAATCCTGAGAAAACTTACTGATGTGTTGTTCCGTTCAAGTAGCCAGGACAGTGCCTCCTTGTATGCCTGGGCCTCCGCCATAAGTGGTGAAAAACAAATCGGTAACTTGCCATTCCTTGCTGCCACAAAAGAGCCATCCGGCGCTATTATTACCATGTCGTATGTAGCCTCGCCTGTGTCGTGCCGGAAACCCGCGTCCACATAACACCGTAGACCGCCCTCCCCTGGTTCTGTTAAATGCTCCGATACCGCTGCCGGCTCGGTTCGGCGAGCATGGGCAGCGCCGTATGCCTGCAGTGCTACGGTTGCTGCTCTGGCTAATTGGGCAGGCCGCGTCATTGATCCCTTCCAGACAGCTGAATTCCGGGCTCTCCAAATATAATATAATATTGCTACCATCAACCGGGTCTGCTCCTCCGTCAAGACCGCCATAGCCCCTTTTAGCCATGTTGTAAAAGAGTCTGCAACAATATTAGTGATAGGCAATTGTGTTATATTCCAAACAAGTCTAGAATATTCACAGAGCACTAAAGCATGTAACACATCTTCATGATCTAAACCACACATTGGGCATGTTGGGTCCACCTCCACCCTTTTAAATATCAAGTTAATGGTTGTTGGCAAAATGTCACATATGGCTCTCCACAAGAAAGTTTTCCATTTTTGGGGGACTTTTACTTTCCACATTGTAATCCATTTATCAAAACTCGCGGGATTATTTTCATAGTCACCCACAATACGCCTATAAGCATTCTTTACTGTATATGTCCCCTTTGGGTCACTCATCCAATACCACGAGTCCTCGTAATCAGGACTAATAGGGATCATATTTATTCGCTCCACATCCTCAGGAATAAACAAGTCAGATAAAATATGTGGATCCCAAGTATGAGTCTGTAAATCAATTAATCCTGCAACCCGTGCCTCTCTCAATTGCTCTGGCATTTCTGTTTGAATCAATGGGCTAGGATTATCTCGTAACCACGGATGTCCCCATATTAAAGTTGTCTGTCCATTCCCAATTCTCCTACGCACCCCTGAGACTACCATTGCATGGGCTGCCATTATACTTCTCCAACAGTAACTTGGGCAATTACCAATAGTTGCATCTGTAAAACTGATCGTGGGATAATACCTTGCCTTATAGATTTTAGCTACGAGTGTTCCTAGGTCCGTTAAAAAACGCCATGCCTGTTTACCCAGCATAGCTAGATTAAAAGCCCTTAGCTCTTTAAAACCCATACCACCATACTTCTTTGGTATGCACAACCTGTCCCATGCCTTCCAATGTATTCCCCTTTCTCTTCCATTCCCCCACCAATACTTATTCATAGTTCGCTCAATTGACTGACAAACTGTCTCAGGTAACAAAAAAACACTCATCGAATAGGTAGGCATAGATTGCGCTACACTTTTCAACAATACTTCCTTACCAGCCTGAGAAAGTAACTTTTTACTCCACGAACCAATTCGTTGCCTGATCTTCTCCTCCACATATGAAAAAACAGCTCTCTTATTTCTCCCTACAAAGGAAGGTAGGCCCAAATATTTCCCAAAATTGGGTGCTGGCACCACTCCCAGACAATCCGCTACCTGTGCCCTGTCAGCCTCCTGGGTATTTCTGCTAAAACATATATTAGATTTATTATAATTCACCACCTGGCTTGACAATTTCTCATACCATGCAAGGCACTACCTTATAACTCCTGCCTCCTGGATATTTGCTTTAAAAAATAGGAGACTATCATCCGTAAAAAATAGGTGTGATACAGGCGGCGCCCCCCTTGCAACTCTGCATCCATGTATTGAGCCTGCCAACTGTTCGTACTGTAATATCATCCAGAGAGCCTCTGCACAAATAATAAATAGATACGGAGAGAGAGGGTCTCCCTGCCTGAGTCCCCTGGTTGGTTTTACGCGCCCCTGCTATACCATTGACCATTACAGTATAACATTTAAAATTACTTTAAACATACTTAAATTCAATAATCTCTCAGCCTCATTTCCTCCCAAATTATCAAAATATTGTATACGTTTTTTTTTTTTAATATATTTACATATTTCGTTAAATATTTAAACAGAAATTATATATTATTAAAATAAAATTATATTCTTTGAAAAATATTATCAAGACTAATATTAAATATAATTTAATGAAAAATATAATTACATAAAACATAATTAAAATTTAATTTATTAAATTACAACTGTATGTTATATTAAAATAATAAAAATATAAATATAAACATTTAATTTATGAGAATATATATTATATTAGTGTAGGAATAAAATTTGCTGCAGAATTTGGTGTAATAGGTTGGAGATGAAAAAAATTTGGTGTAAGAATATGTTGGGAATATTCATTTTGGTGTAGAATCTGGTGCCGAGGGTTGGAGATGGTCTCAGGAGCGTCAAAGTATTCAAGGTGGTCTGGTTCTAAATTAAAAGGAAAAAATTGTAATTTTTGTCCCTCACAAATATGCCAATTATCAATATCACCCGTGAATTATTAGTGGTGTATATGTTTCCCTTCAATTTTCAAACGTGACATATATTGCACCTCCCCTGAATTATTATTGGTGTAAATGTTGCTACCCACCGTTTTCCCTATTCGAAGACCACACCTTTTTTTTTTCATTCATTTTTCTTTCTTCGTTTGATCTCCTTCCGTCGACAACAATGTTTCTCCTTCTTCCTATTAGAGGAGGGACAATATACATCACGTTTTGAAAATTGAGAGGCAACATTTATACCACTAATATATAATTTAGGGGTGACATTGATAATTAACATATTTGTCAATGGCATAAATTATAATTTTCTGGAATTAAAATATGACATTTTTTTAGTTGTTTTCTAGTGGAAATGTTATTAGAAAATTAAATGTGACATTTAAAAAAAAATATATATATTGTGCACCAAATTTGTGCAAAACTAATACTTGGGAACCTAACATGAAATGATGACCTAATAATAGTGAGACCAAAAGTAGAAGAAATCTATACAATAAATTGAAATTTAGCACACACACACACACAATATATATATATATATATATATATATATATATATATATATATATATATATATAGAGAGAGAGAGAGAGAGAGAGAGAGAGAGAGAGAGAGAGAGAGTCATATACGTGGATTTACAACTAATTTATATATATATTTGCACTGCTTTAAATTTATAGTGGTGAGATACAAATGCACACATACATATAACTACACGTAAATACGTAATTAAGAATGTAGCAAAGGGAAAGGGTGTATTCATGTTTAGCGTGTCACTATAAAACAAATCAAATCCCTTTATCCAATCAAAATTTTTGGCCATACTTAAACAAATAGTATATTTGTAATAGAGTCAAACGCAAAAAAAATGGAGAACTAAATAGCATTTGCTACACTTCATACGCAAACTTACAATTCACTTTGAATTTTTTCAATGTCATTACAAAATCATTGTCACAAACCGAAATAAAAGGTCTACGCACACGTTTTGTTAAATATAGATTGAAGGTGTGATTTTTTGTTATATATATATATATATATATATATATATAGGGTTTTCGGCCCCAGGGAGATCCAACACAACCTTAGTTGGTGGATTCACCTTTCACAAAGGATTGCAAAAAAGTGAAAGTATTCATAATAACTTCAAGTATGTCTCTCTCTCTTCTGGGGATGAACTTGTCTAATTTTACACGGGTGGAGGAGCCTTTATATAGCAGGCTCCCCTCCTATCGACTTGAAGGCTATTAATGGTCGACTTCAAAGCTAATTACATTTACCGAGCCGTTGGGTGCCGTTACCAGGCCGGCCAACGGCTCTTACAGATTTGTAACAGTCCGACCGAATCCTGCCTTTAGTGCTCCTAACAGTTCCTGGGCCGGGTCCCTTAAATGAGGCCCTTCAATGCTCTCAACGGCTCTTTAAACCAGTTCTTTTTTCTAGGCTTGGGCCCTGGTCGACTCCATGACTCGGCCCGGACTCTCGCTGGGCTCCTTGACGGCATCGAGCCGAATCTCCTATGGTTGGGCCTGGGCCGGCTCCCGGACTCGGCCCAAGCACCTTCCGGGCCTCTTTCGATGTTGGCCCACATCTTTTACCTTGGATCCCTCTCTTGGGCCAATCTTTCTTGGGCCGGGGTCCTCACCCCATCAACTAGTCCCTCACTTTTCCATATCCGGTCCCCTAATCCGGGTTTGGGAAAGTAATAACCGAACGCCTTCTTCAATCACCGGATCCCTGCATTGAATAGCTCTCGTAACGTCTGGATTCCTTGCCATTTCCCCGGATTCAATGGAACCGTTTAGATTCCCCTGGCTCTACCTAGCTCCTATAAATGGCCTCTTACTCTCTTCACTTCATCCCACTAATCAGCCATGGGTCGCTCGCCTCTGAAGGGGAAGCGGATCGACTTTGGGTCTCCCCAACGTCCACTACCTTCGAAGCGGACCCGGCCCGAGAGGGAAACTAAGAAGAAGGTCCCTCGTCCGGTTCATCAGAGGTCTCCTGCTGGCGCTACTTCCTCAGCTCCTCATCCGCCGACTCCACCTCGGCGCGAGGTCGTTCCATCTCCGCTCAATCAGCCGCCCCCCGCTACTGCTAGGGTGACTTCTCAGGATGGGTCCTTTGTGGAGGTGGCCGTCCCCGAGCAATTGACTTTTCGCATGACTTTCTCCATCCCACTGGATGACCTGGATGGGCCAGTTACGGGCTTGATGGATGACGAGGACTATGTTCGCTATCTAGAGACATATCCGGATGACGAGGAGCCTATAGTGCCTCCACTTATGCCGGCCTTCTGGGATTCATTCTGTCCATCCCCCCCCCCCCCCCCCCCCCCCCCCCCTGGACCATCGGGAGAGATGTTCTTTGGAAGCGACTCCTCTTCCCCTGGCGAGTGATCACCTCGGTAAGGATTGGCCTCGTATTTCTGAGGGGCTTACTTAGGAGCATTTTAATTATTTCTGTTGTAATAAGCTCCCGACTCATTGTACCCCTCCTTTTTTTAATAAAACACTATTTTGCTTTACATTACATGCTTGTCGCGCATTATTTCGGCCAACTGGTTGAGGAGTCGGCCCCATTGTCCGGCCTTTTTCAGTCTGACGTTCGCAAGATTCCCTATATCTTGGGCGAATCTAGTCTTTTCAGCGTAGCGTGTGAATCTCACTCTTCCCAAGCGGATTTGATGGAACTAATCTCTGATAGAGATTCGCCCCATCCGTCTAATCTGGCTTAGTTATGTCAGTTATGATTTCTCCCGTGATTTTCGCCTGGGTACTCGCTCCCTTAGGGCTATATAAGGGCCCTTCATGGTTTGCGCAAATCACATTACCCCTATTTCCAAGAGTGCGAAACCATGAGTCACAGAGACGGTGATCACCGCTGGTCCATCCGCAACCAGGAGCATGCTCGATTGGAGAAGTTGAAACAGAAAAGGCTGGCTAATGGAGGGCGTTTGGTGGGCGACTCGGCTTCAGACCCGATAGTGGTGCCTCTGGATATGCTGGACTTGGTGCTTATGGAGCCGACCAATGTGGAGAGGGAACCGGTGGTGGATGACCCGGATCCAGAGGAGGAAGAAGTGTGGGAGGTTCCTCCGCTCTTTGGCCTGGCTATGTCTCCAAACGCCCTAGAGAGGCCTCTGCAAATGATCGATGACGGGAAGCCGGCTGTGTATCTGGACGAAGTGCCGGAGCTTGAGCCGAGTCCTCCGCCTTTTCGCCCCCAGTACTTCTTGGAGGGTCCTCCGCCTGCTCGCCCGTCAGAGGAGAAGGAAACCAAGCCCTGATCTGCTTTTCCATTGTAACTTGCATTCGGCCGGGTCCTGGGCCTTGTACTTTCTATGTTTATTGAATAAATTGCGTGTTTTATCGTTTTCGCTTTGCTCTTATGCATTCCTTGATTGACCCCCGGTCCTTCCCCCAACGGGACCTTTTTTGTTGACGAGTCGCCAAACCTGGTTATCCGACTCTGAGACTGGAATCTTTTTACCAGCCTTGCTGGTGTTAACTGATGGGCCGGGTTCCACCGGATTTTTCTGGAAACTTCCAACCCGGACCCGGTGGGCCCAGAGGCCGTGGCCTATAATGGGCTTCTGGTTTAGCAAGCCGGGTTACCGCCGCCGGTTCTAGCCTAGGGTGGACGCCCCGTTCGTAGGCCAGCCCTAGGTCTGAACCGTCTCCTCGTTTTCCGAGCCATTAATTACGGCGTCTTTTCACCTCTTGTCACCCTTCTCTCCTACAATGAGAGGGTGACACGTGGCCATCCCTTGAGATTCCCCCTCTTTTAAATAGCCATCTCCTTCCCTCTTCTCCTCACTTTCTTCCAACTCTCCACACCCAGCGCACAGCTCCTCCGATTCTCTCTGCACTTTCCTCAGCCCACACTCAGGTTGGTAAATGTCTTCCTCCTCCGACTCTTCTTCTTCTTTTCGTCGCTCGGCGGAGAACCCCGCGGCGACTTCGTCGTCTTCCTCTTCTTCTTCCGGTCCTCGACGCATGGAAATCCCGGCGGGCCTTCCATCGGCATCTTCTTCTCAACCGACCCCCTCTTCTTCGGGGGCGGTTACTCCTATGAGCCCCGCCCTTCTCACGACGGTGGCGGCTCTGCCCGGCGGTTCCGGACGGCCGAGAGGCAAGTTTGACTCTATCGTCCGGCCGGCAGGGTCCCCATCGCAAGTTTTCGCGGCGGACCTGGATATGGCCCGCTTTCTACTTGGGCCTTCGGCTTTAGTCTTTGCCCCGGAAAGCCGGCCCATCTACGACCCGCCGGAGGGTTTTGTAGGTATCCATCTGCACTCGGTCGCCTTTGGCTTCCGAGTGCCTCCCTGTCCGTTCCTTCCTCTTTTCTACCGTCATTACAACTTGGTTCCGGGTCAGGTAGTGCCCAATTCTCACCGCCTCCTCACCTGCTTCATAAACCTCTGTCACTGGTGGATGTGTGAGCTAGATCTAGACCTCTTCCGGTATTTATTCACCGTGAATAAGGTCGATTCACACTCACCTGGCTTTGTCCAAGTTACCGCCCGTCCAGGGCGACAACTCTTCGATGGTCTTTCCGACTCCATTAAGGACTGGAAGCCCTATTATTTTTTCGTTCGCCCTTCTTTCTCTTCTTTCACCTTTCTGACCCTGTGGCCGGCCGCTCTGTTCAAGCCCTACTCTCGGCGCACCGTCTTCTCCCAAGATGCGATCCAGGGTGGCGAGTTCTTGAAGAGCTTGGGGCCGTACTCCGTTAAGTACTGGTCTCGGGTCCGGGCCATGGAAAAACGAGGCTTGCTGCCAGATGGTGCGGCCACCTTAGGTAGTTATTCGCATGTCCTTCTCTTCTTTATCTTTCTCCTGTCCGACTGCTAACAATAACCTCTCCTTTTCAGGTCCTTACGACTCCGATTCCACCAGTTCCGACGAGGCTGCCGCTCCGACTCCAGAGATGGCTGACAAAGTCGAAAAGATGAGGCACCGGCTGTCTCAACACGCCTCCGGCGCTGCTGCTACCTCCTCGTCCCAGCCGTCACCGGCCCCGAGGTCGACTCCTCCACCGCCACGCACCGTGGTCTACTTGACGCCGTCACCCGTCGTCTCGCCTTCTCGACTGCCGCCTCCTCCTCCGTCTGAGAGTCCGTGCTCTAAGCGTCCAATCGAGCAATCGGATGCCCTAGCTCCAAAGAGGATCCGGTTGGGCATCGAGCTAGATGAGGACGCCCAGATCTGGCAAGGTAGTTCTTCCGTTCGCTCTTGGGCCGACCACGTTCTTCTGCCTAAGGACGTGGAGATGACTGGCGCGATGCCAGACGAATACATCCTCGAGGCCTCGCTCCGCCAATCATACCGCGTAAGTATTTCTGACTCGTTGTCCTTTTCGTTCTTTTTTTTTTCTCTTTATCTAACTTCCCTCGTCCTCGTAGAACCTCACCTTCCAGATGGAAATGAGCAGGCGGCTGAGGGGGTACAAGACTGGGCTGCATTCTCTGTCCACTCGACTGCGCCAAACAGAGGAGGCTTTCCTGGAAGAGCAGGCTAAGCACGCCAAGTCGGTGGAGGTGCATACCTCCGAGCTGCTGAGGGTTACTCGTCAGTAGGAGGAGGAGCGAGACAAGGTTACGACTATCGCTGCGACTTCGGTGGATTACCAGAAGTCTGCGGCCTTTGAGACGGACATGAAGGCGGCAGTAGGGGCCCGGCAAAAGGAGATTGCCAAGGAGTGGCTGGCGACGCCGGAGGGGGATGACTATCTCTTGGACTTAGGCGAGCGCGACTATCGCCTCGGTTTCCGTGAGGCTCATACGGAAACTCACGGGTCGGGTTCGGGTTGGACTCGACTAAAAGCTCGGGTACCTGAAATGTTCGGGTCCCATATTCTGTCATCCGAAGTCCGAACCGAAATAATAGCATTATGGTTCGGGTTCGGGTGCTTTGGGTCGGACTATAATCGGGTTTGAACTATACCACCCGAAATCATAAATAAAAATAGTACTTCGTAGTAAGTGTTGTACATTACCAAGAATCTGCTTTAATAATTAAGTCTTTTACCTTCCCAAGAAAAGAATCTGCTTTAATAATTAAGTCTTTTACCTTCCCAAGAATTTGAATTTTATCAAGTTTCATGCAATTCCAGATGAGTTTTTACACTATCAATTACACGTATCATTCATTACTACTAAGTGTAATTACTAGTTACTATTGCTACTTCACCCTTTAACATTCCAAAGACCAGAAACCACTTGCTCTCCAGTCTCCTCAAAGTAGCGACTTGTTTGCCTTCTTCAATACCCTTGCCTTGTTGCCTATGTAATAAATTAACAATCATTAATAATAGAGAATAATGCCCAAAATTAAATATATATAAATAAGTGAAATATAAATTAAAGCATAATCACTTTAGTTAATGACTCCAAAATTAAATACATAAATAAACAAACAAGTGAATCAAGATTCAGTAAAAATAAATTGCAAGATTTATTCGATAAGACTGAAAAGTTTAGAGATATGAGAGACAAATTTTGGAGAGAGAAGATAATACTTTGTATTGAAACATAGAAACCATTACGACGTTATTGTGAATTAATGAATACAAATAGCATGACAAAAAAAGCGAAACAAGAGTATAGAGCAGAGGAATATACATGATAGTGATGGTCACCAATTCGGCGATTTAAGATAGCAATGGACGATGGAGACCAAAATCACCATATGAACCATGGTGGTAGCCGGTGACTTGCTAAGCTGCTGAAGAATTGAAAGCTCAAGGGAGAGAAGAAATAAATCTCAAACATGTGTTTTCTTCCATGGTTGTCGGCGAGAAGCAAAGTAGAGAGAGGGGAAATGGGTTTGAGAAAATGGGTTACATGTTTGCAGAGAAAAGTAAAGAAAACCCTACCTAGTACCTACAAGCTACACTGCCACTCACCCACACTGCTTAGCTAATGCCTCCAAACATTTTATATGTAGACCAACACTTCGGGTCTCGGGTCGGATTCGAAATAAAAAATCTGTACCCGAGACTCGAACCAAAATATATACAATTTTTCGGTTTTACATCGAGTCGGACCCGATTTCAAATTCACCCGACCTAAATTGAATTTTTCGGGTCGAACCCGCCCAAAATTCGGGCAGAACCCGAATTATGCCCACCCCTAGTTTAGGGTCAGTGCCCCGTTGTTTCTTTACATACTAGCTGAGTCCCTCAGTCGAGGCGACTCCTTTTGGCTTTTTCACGGAAACGACTAAGGGTCTGGGCCCTTGTTTCCCATCTTTTCTCGCCGAGTCCCTCAGTCGAGGCGACTGCTTAGGCTTTTTCTTTCCTTAGAAACGGTTTAGGGTCAGTGCCCCGTTGTTTCTTTACATACTCGCAGAGTCCCTCAGTCGAGGCGACTCCTTTTGGCTTTTTCACGGAAACGACTAAGGGTCTGGACCCTTGTTTCCTATCTTTTCTCGCCGAGTCCCTCAGTCGAGGCGACTCCTTAGGCTTTTTCTTTCCTTAGAAACGGTTTAGGGTCAGTGCCCCGTTGTTTCTTTACATACTCGCCGAGTCCCTCAGTCGAGGCGACTCCTTTTGGCTTTTTCACGGAAACGACTAAGGGTCTGGGCCCTTGTTTCCTATCTTTTCTCGCCGAGTCCCTCAGTCGAGGCGACTGCTTAGGCTTTTTCTTTCCTTAGAAACGGTTTAGGGTCAATGCCCCGTTGTTTCTTTACATACTCGCAGAGTCCCTCAGTCGAGGCGACTCCTTTTGGCTTTTTCACGGAAACGACTAAGGGTCTGGGCCCTTGTTTCCTATCTTTTCTCGCCGAGTCCCTCAGTCGATGCGACTCCTTAGGCTTTTTCTTTCCTTAGAAACGGTTTAGGGTCAGTGCCCCGTTGTTTCTTTACATACTCGCTGAGTCCCTCAGTTGAGGCGACTCCTTTTGGCTTTTTCACGGAAACGACTAAGGGTCTGTGCCCTTGTTTCCTATCTTTTCTCGCCGAGTCCCTAGCGATAGTTGGCGGTAACTCATGCTCTTTTATTCAAGTTTCGAAACTCAGGTGCCTATACACGGCTAACCTTTTCTACTGGTAGAACTTCTTTAAACGGATGACGTTCCAAATCCGGTCCACGGGCCTACCCTCCAAGGTTTCAAGCTTGTAGGTGCCGGCTCGGATCACCGCGGCAATACGGTACGGTCCTTCCCATTTGACTGCGAACTTGCCCCCCTTCGTGGGTTGGCTTGCCTGCCGATCTCGTAGCACGAGATCTCCGACTTGGATGGTTCGTGGGCGAATCCTCCGATCTCGGTACCTTTTTACGGCTTGTTGGTACTCAACCATCCGAGCGCCTGCGGCTTCCCTTCTTTCTTCTAAGAAATTCTTCTCAATTCGGAGGTTCTCTTCGTTCTCTTCGTCGGAATAACTGCGGACTCGGTGGGTGGGCTCTACGACTTCTATCAGAACCTTGGCTTCGAAGCCGTACGCTAGGGAAAACGGGTTTTCTCCGGTTGCCCGTCGTTGCGTAGTACGGTAAGCCCATAGGACTCGGTCAAGCTCATCCGCGCAATTTCCTCCGATGTCCTCCAGCTTCTTTCGGATCCCGTCCACTATGGTCCGATTCGCGTTCTCGACCTGTCCGTTCGCGTGGGGATACGCAACGGATACCTTGGTGTGACGGATATTGTGTCGACGACAGAAGTCGGCAAACGCTTGGCAATCGAACTGTCGACCGTTGTCGCTAACGATATGCTCGGGCAGGCCAAAGCAGCAAACTACCTTCTTCCATAAGAAGCGTCGGCATTGATATTCGGTGATGGTGGCTAGCGGCTCGGCCTCGACCCACTTAGTGAAGTAATCGATGGCCACTACGCAGAATTTCAGGCTTCCCGGGGCGACTGGTAATGGCCCCAACAAGTCGATTCCCCACTTGGCGAAAGGGATGGCTGTGGTGACTGGTGTGTAGAAGGTGGCCGGCCGGGTGTCCTTCCTGGCGAAGGCTTGGCAAACGCCGCACTTTGCTATCCACTCGATGCAATCTCGCATCATGGTCGGCCAGTAGTATCCTTGGACGACTAGCTTCCGAGTGAGTGTGTGGGCACCCTGGTGGGCGGTGCAAATGCCCCTATGAGCTTCATCCATTATCTTCTCAGCCTCGGGCCTGAGCAGGCATTTCAAAAGAGGGTCTCTGAATGACTGCTTGTACAGTTGCCCATCGATGATTTGGAACGTTGGGGCTTTTCGTCGAACCCTGGCGGCGACTCCTGGGTCTTCGGGCAATTCGCCTGTCTCCTTAAACCGTCGGATATCCTCGATCCAAAACATCTCGGGGTTTTTCTCTCGGTCCCACTCTTCACAAGCCACCCTGCTAGACTTCCAATGGCGTCTCCTCGATACTCGGCCGACTCAGTTCCTCCTTCTGACAAATCTTAATGAGCTGATCTGGTACTCCTTCCAAGGCGATTTTAGACAATATGTCGGCTTCCACGTTGTCCGTCCGGGAGATATATTCTATTTCGTAGCCCCCAAGCTCCTTTAACATCTCTACCTCCTTCTCCTTGTACAGAGTCATCCGGGCGTTCTTAGCCTCACATGTGCCGGAGATCTGCCCGACTACCAATCTTGAGTCAGTCTTGATCCGCAATCGTCCTACACCCAGTGCCTTGGCGAGTCGAAGGCCATTCAACACTGCCTCATATTCGGCCTCGTTGTTGGTCGTTGGGAACAAATAGCTCAATGCGTAATACAGTCGGAATCCCTCCGGAGTGATCAGCAAGACTCCGCCCCCACAATGTTGTCAACTGGCGGCTCCGTCCGCGTGCATCTCCCACCATTCGCCTAAACCATCTTCCGAGGTGTGTTCTTTTTCATCCTCTCCCGCTGTGCATTCGACCAAAAAGTCGGCCAAGACTTGACCTTTTATGGAAGGTCGTGGCTGATACTCGATCCCGTACTGTGTTAATTCCACAGCCCACTTCACCAGGCGACCGGACGACAAGGGGTTCCGCAAGACGCTCCCCAACGGTTGGTCAGTCAGTACTCGGACAGCATGGGCTTGGAAATAGGGCGCCAACTTGCGCACGGTGATCACCAGCGCATAAACAATTTTTTCTAAGGCCGTGTACCGTGTTTCAGCGGCCTTCAAGGAGCGACTCACGTAGTATACCGGGTGCTGGGCACGTTCATCTTCTCGGACCAACACCGAGCTCACCGCCTTGGGGGAAGCGGCCAAGTATAGAAACAGAGGCTCACCCACCTGGGGGGTGGACAATACTGGAGGCGTAGAAAGGTACCGCTTCAATTCCTCGAACGATTGCTGGCACTCAACTGTCCAGGCGAAGCCTTCCTTCTTCTTCATGGCTTCGAAGAAGGGTACAGTTTTGTCCGCCGCCTTGCTCAGGAAGCGACTGAGGGCAGCCAGTCGACCAGTCAACCGTTGCAGGTCTTTGACGGTACTGGGAGGCTGCATGTCGATGATGGCTCGGACCTTTTCAGGGTTAGGCTCGATGCCTCGCTTGGTAACCATATATCCTAAGAACTTTCCGCCTTGCACCGCGAAGGCACATTTCTTAGGATTCAGCCGGAGGTTATATCTTATCATCACTTGAAAGCAGTCGGCCAGATCTCCCGCATGCTTGCCCTCTTCCCGGCTTTTGACGAGCATGTCATCCACGTACGCGGCCATGGACTTTCCCAGCAGATCTTGGAACAGCCGTGCCACCATTCGTGTATAAGTAGCCCCAGGCGTTCTTAAGTCCAAAGGGCATGACTAGATAACAGTACACTCCATCCGGTGTTAGAAATGCGGTCTTTTCCTCATCTGCTGGGTGCATGAAAATTTGATGGTACCCTCTAAAGGCGTCCATGAAGCTTAACAGGGCTGACCCGGCGGTTTCGTCGACCAACTGGTCGATCCGAGGTAAGGGAAATGGGTTTTTAGGGCAGGCTTTATTGAGGTCGGTGTAATCGACGCACATCCGCCAAGCCGGGGGCTTCGGTACGAGAACTACGCTTGCCAACCATTCCGGGTATTTAACCTCTCGAATGTGGCCCGCCGCCAACAGCGTGCTCACCTCCTTCTTTACAAACTCCCTCCAATCGTTGGCGAGATATCGTTTCTTCTGTACGACTGGCCGATGATCAGGATCCACGGCGAGTCGATGGGCAATGATGGATCGGTCGACACCAGGCATGTCCTCCGGACCCTAGGCAAAAACCAGCCGGTGCTCTCGAAGCACCTTAATGACTTCTTCTCGCACTTCCTCGGGGTGGCCGACCCCAATTCGGACCCGCCTATCCGGCTGATCGGGGTCGATCTTGACCTCCTCCAATTCTACGGCCGGCTCGGGGCGAGGTATCATCGCCTTCTTTGGGGGTCTTTCCCTGATCTCATGGACCTGCACCTCACGCTTGCCCATCCCTCTGCAGGCCTGCAGGTAGCAGTCGCGGGCGACTCTCCTGTCGCAACGCACCGTGCCTATCCCACTTGGAGTGCAGAATTTCAGGCAGAGATGCTTGATGGAAATCAGAGCTCCTAGATCCTCCAGGCCTGGTCGACCGAGTATAGCGTTGTGTGAGCAGGCTAGGTTTACCACAATGAACTTCATACTAAGCTTCTGCACGTCAGGATAACTGCCAATTTCAACTGGTAGGGTGATGGATCCTTCTGCCTCTACCAAGTCTCCCGTGAAACCGGCGAGTGGCGTTTTGACGGGGTTTAGCTATTCTCGGGTTAGTCCCATTTTGTTGAAAGTCTCAAGGTACAGCACGTTGACGCTGCTCCCAGTGTCAACCAGGATCCGGCGAACGACTACCCCATTGATATCCATCGCTATAACCAGTGTATCTCGATGCGGCGTTTCTCCCGTGGGCAAATCTTTATCAGTGAAAGTGATGGGCTCTCGGCATACCTTCTTAGAGTTCTCCTTGTGCCCATATACCGTCCCGACATACAGCTATCGAGCCTAGGCCTTTCGAGTATTCGCTGAGTCACCACCTTCCAGTCCGCCGACTATCATGTTGATAACCGGCTTCTGTCGCCACTGTGCCTCGTCTTCCTCAGGGGCCGGCTGCTTGCCCCGACCGCTCTCCGCAGCGGCGGTGGGATCCCTGTCCTCCCGTGTTGCCGACCTTCGCCTCCACTGATTAGGAGGCGGGGTCCCTTGCTGGATAATACCCTCCATGATCTTCTTCAAATAGAAGCACTCTTCCGTGTTGTGAGTGTATGATTTGTAGTAGCGGCAGTATTTAGAGGTCTTACCTGCCTCGTCGTTTACTGCGCGGTCGTCAGTCGGCGGTGGCGGAGGTGGAGCGACTGCTTGTATCTCATGCACTGGCCGTTCAGGAGCCGGCCGATAGGGGTGCGCGACGGGCCTGTCGTAAGGTCGTCGGACCTCGGGTCGCCGGGTCGCTTCCGGATGCCTCTCTTTGATCTCGGCTCGCGTCCTCTTTCCGTCGGTAGATCCCCCAACTTCGCGTTGTCGTTTGTGCTTCATGGCCTGCTCGGTGTTGGCCCTTCTATTGGCCAAGTGTATGGCTTCCGCGTAGGTGGCCGGTCGGTTATCCCGCAGATCCCGGTATAACTGCCGGGACCGTAAGGACTCGATGAAGAAGGTGAGTGCGGTCTGGTCCTCGACCTCCTCGATAGATTGGATTTCTTTCTG